>NC_083579.1:36241970-36399470 GCF_027579695.1 Neoarius graeffei
CTGAAAATCGAGGCTGCATGTTTATAATCCTTGATTTACTTTCTATAAGCATTTCATACTGAATTTTAGTTCTGTCCATGTCCTGGATTAAGGCCAGATTACAGCAACTATTTCTGATTTTGTATTATTAGTATCTAGACTTATTTATTTTGTCAGAGCATAAGTTTATTATTATTTATCATTATTTGTTTACATAATATTGTTAACATTGATTAGATTTATTTTTTTAATGTGACTGATCACGATCCACAAACACTCCACCTTTTTTTTTCTGTTCTTATCCCCCGAATGTGTTCATAATTTAACACTTAGTAGTGTGCTCTTCACATTGCTCACCTTACTCTCACACATTGCTATATCGTGTTACTGAGTATGTTTATGAGGATGAACTTTAACTTTTAAATAAAGAGCACACGCTCATCAGACGCTCAGCTGGACGATGCTCAGACATGTCGAGGTCGCGATGTGACATCACTGATTAACAGAAATGAGCAGCTGCTATCTGCTACGTGAAATGCTGTGAGCTGATGGTGCACTCAATGCCTGTGTGCATGTGTGTGTGTGTGTGTGTAAATGACATATAAACTCATCCCTGACAAAATCACCTTGCTTCCATTGCTGCGCTCATGAAACTAAACACTTTTTATTCAAGTAAAAGCCTCAATAAAAAGTGTTAAAGTGTTCAAAATAATATAGTGTTTTATTCCTCTTATATTCACAAACAATTACTTTCTTTTTTATTTTGTAAAGAATATCATGCTTCCTTATTTGTTTATAGTTATAAATAAAGTTATGGAACATATGTGAAACAAGTTCCCATGTGTGCTAGAGGAGAGCGGGGAGACCTGGGACACAATTTCTGCTTTTGTAGATGGTGTGAAATTCTTTGCAGGTTGTGTCACATTCATATTACATTAGCGAGGATTTACTATACCCTCTTACCACAACATTACTTTCTCAGCTTGTTACATATACTGGCCTTCATGCTTCACTTTTTCTCTCTCTCTTTTTTTTCAGGGAGACATGAGACATTGAGGGGAGACATGGGACATTATGTTGGGAGACTTGGGACATAGTGGGGAGACATAAAACAAAAATAAAATACCTAGCTTAATATTACATATTTAATTTGTATTTATTATCAAAACTTGTAACATACACTCACCGGCCACTTTATTAACACAAGAATTCACATTCCCCACGATATCGGAGGGAATGGATGGTTTGTAGCGCTGCTGGTTGTCCGCTAGCCTAGCCTTTAGCTTAGCTCTGGCTTTGCAGCCCCTGGGTTTCCTCCTCAGCTCGGCCAGGATGGGATATCGTATTGTTTTCAGGGCCAGCAGCTCCTCTCTCGAATAAGCGAGAAAACTGGCTCCTGGTTGCATATTAAAGTTAAATATATCCATGTTATATAGTTAAACACACTATGTCTTCGTAAGAAGAGCAAAAAAGTAAAAAAAGGTGGAAAAAAGAGGTTTAAAGAGCTAAAAACTACAGAGCTACTGGACAGCCAGCTGTCTCACACAGCGCCCAAACACATTCAGAGCGGAAAGCTCTGCCGAATAAAGTTGACGAGCTTTCCGCTCTGAACAACCAGTGGATTTACCGGGAGAGCAGCTTATTTATCTTTAAGGAGACATGGCTAATACACCTTGTACCGGATGCTAACGTGGACCTGCGGGGATTCACTGCTGTGAGAGCCGACAGAAACACTAACACATGCGGGAAAAGCAAAGGTGGGGGACTCATCATTTATGTCAACAACCGCTGGTGTAACCCGGGACATATCTCCATAAAGACAGTTTTATGTTGCCCGGACTTGGAGCTGCTAGCCGTTAGCCTGCGGCCATATTATCTGCCAAGAGAGTTCAGTCACGTGATCACCATCTTTTACATCCCTCCGAAGGCAGATGCAGCTGCTGCATGTGAGAGGATTCACTCTGTCACAGCAAGGCTGCAGACACAGCACCCTGAGGCATTTATCATCATTTCTGGGGACTTTAATCATGCTACTTTGGACTCTACTTTGGCTGCTTTTTATCAGGCTGTGGATTGTCCAACAAGGAACAACAGGACGATTGACTTGCTGTATGCTAATGTAAGGGATGCATACAGAGTCACACCCCTCCCCTCACTAGGGAAGTCTGACCACAACCTGGTTCTTCTACAGCCAAAGTACACCCCCCTGGTTCAAAGGCAGCCTGCAACAACTAGCTCCATCAGGAGGTGGTCCCCTGAAATGGAAGTTGCCCTCAGAGACTGCTATGACATCACGGACTGGGATGTGCTGCTTAGCCCACACTGTGAGGACATAGAGGGGCTGACACACTGTCTGACAGATTACCTCAACTTCTGTGCAGACGTGGTCTCCCCTGCTAAGACTGTACGGTGTTACCCTAATAACAAGCCATGGGTAACACAAGAAGTCAAAGCTGTCCTCAACAGGAAGAAGGCCACCTTCAGGAGCAGGGAGAGGGAGGCGATGAAAGCAGCACAGCAGGAGGTGAAATGCTGCATGAGGGAAGCTAAGGACAGCTACAGGAGAAAGGTGGAGCAGAAGTTGAAGGAGAACAGCATGAGGGAGGTCTGGGAAGGTGTGAAAACCATCACAGGCCACAATACAAAGACCAGAGTCATTGAGGGGACAGTGGAGAGGGCGAACGAGTTGAATAACTTCTTCAATCGGTTCAACCAGCCCACGTCCCCCCCACCCTCTCCCTCATTGCAGCCATCTCTCCTTCTTCCCTCAACACACCTCCCCCCAGTCATCACAGCAGCCCCCTCCTCCCCCACCTCAACACAGACTCCTCTATGCATTACTGCAGATCAGGTCAGAGGTCAACTGAGGAAGCTTCACCCCAGGAAAGCAGCAGGCCCGGACAAGGTGTGTCCACGACCTGCGCTGCTGAACTGGGTGAACCATTCCAACGCATCTTCAACCTCAGCCTGCAGCTGGGGAGAGTGCCAACCCTCTGGAAGACATCACGTATCATTCCAGTTCCCAAAAAGAATCGGCCCAGCAAGCTGAACAACTTCCGACCGGTGGCACTCACTACACATCTGATGAAGACATTGGAGCAGCTCTTCCTCAGCCTCCTCAAACCCCAGGTACAACATGCCCAGGACTGTCTGCAGTTTGTGTACTGGGCAGGTGTCGGTATGGAAGATGCCATCCTCTACCTGCTATACCGAGCCCACTCGCATCTGGATAAGGGAAATGGCACAGTGAGGATCCTCTTCTTGGACTTCTCGAGTGCCTTCAACACCATCCAGCTGCTACTGCTTCTGGAGAAACTGAACAGGATGCAAGTGGACCCCTGCCTGGTCACCTGGATCTCCAGCTACCTCACTGACAGGTCGCAGTACGTCAGGCTGAAGGACATCACGTCTGACACTGTAATTAGCAGCACCGGAGCACCCCAGGGCACGGTGCTGGCCCCTCTTCTCTTCACCCTGTACACCGCAGACTTCTGCTACAACTCGGAGCTGTGTCACATTCAGAAGTTTGCAGATGACACAGCCATCGTTGGGTGTATCAGTGATGACAGAGAGGAGGAGTATAGGAGCCTGGTGAGGGACTTTGCTGTGTAGTGCAACAGGAACCATCTGCACCTCAACACCTCGAAGACCAAGGAGCTGGTCATTGACTTTGGGAGGTCCAGACCAAGGTCACGACCAGTTCTGATCGAGGGAGTCGAGGTGGAGGCTGTGGATTCCTACAAGTACCTTGGGCTGTGGCTGGACAGCAAGCTGGACTGGACTTGCAACACCAAACACTTATACAGGAAGGGACAGAGCAGGCTATACTTCCTTAGGAGGCTGCGGTCCTTTAACATCTGCAGGAAACTCCTGTGGATGTTCTATCAGTCTGTGGTCGCCAGTGTCTTGTTTTACACCATGGTGTGCTGGGGGGGCAGCACATCCAAGAAGGACACATCTAGGCTGGACAAACTGATCAGGCAGGCCGGCTCTGTGGTCGGCATGAAGCTGGACTCTCTGGTGATGGTGGCAGAGAAGAGGTCTATGGACAAACTATTGAACATCATGGACGATGCCACTCACCCTCTGCACACCGTCATCAGCAACCAGAGGAGCCTGTTCAGTGACAGAATGCTCCTTCCCAAGTGCAGGACAAACAGACTCAAAAACTCCTTTGTCCCTCACGCCATCAGACTGTACAACTCCTCTCTGGGGGCGAGGAGGGGTAACAGGAGGACAGAGGATGGGAAGGAGCAGTAGCCTAGCCTAACAATAAGCAATACCGGACAATGTGCAATTTAATGTGCAATATAAAGTGCAATATCTTTCCTGCCCCCCCCCCATACACACTTACCCTAACCCCACTTCTCCCCCCCTTTCTCTCTTCCCCATATCTTATTCTTTTATATTTGTATATGTAAATACTTAATTTATTTTAATTTATCTAGAAGTTTTCTCTATTTATTTTCTCTGTTTATCTGTAATGATGCTGCTGGAATCTTAATTTCCATGAGGGAATCCTCCCAAAGGGATCAATAAGGTTTAATCTAATCTAATCTAATCTAATCTAATCTAATCTAATCTAATCTAATCTAATCTAATCTAATCTAATCTAATCTAATCTAATCTAATCTAATCTAATCTAATCTAATCTAATCTAATCTATTAGGAACACCCATCCACCTGCTGTTTTATGCAGTTCTCTAATCAGCCGATTCCTTGACAGCAGCACAATGCATCAAATCATTCAAATAAAAATCAAGAGCTTCAGTTAATGTTCACTTCAAACATCGGAATGGGAAAAATTGTGATCTCAAAGTGTGACTTTCACTGTGGCATGGGTGTTGGTTAGAGCCAGATGGACTGGTTTGAGTATTTCAGAAACTGCTGATCTCCTGGGGTTTTCATACACAACAGTCTCTAGAGTTTACACAGAATGGTGCAAAAAACAAAAAAACATTGAGTGAGTGACAGTTCTGTGGGTGGAAACACCTTGTTGATAAGAGAGGTCAGAGGAAAGTGGCCAGATTGGTTCGAGCTGCCAGGAAGGATATAGTAACTCATATCATCTCTTTACAACTGTGGTGAGCAGAAAAGCATCTCAGCATACAACAGCAGAACACCACATTGGGTTCCACTCCTGCAGCCAAGAACAGGAATCTTAGAATCAAGAACAAGTTCCTATTAAAGTGGCCAGTGAGTGTATGAACAATATGAACACACAATGCTGGTCCAGTAATAGAAAAATGTCAGTTTACCCAAAACCTGACTCGAAAAATAGCCTCATTCTCAAGAAGGAATGAAATAAGTTTAATGCTCATGCAGGTACACTCACACATTTTAACAAACATTTTAAAACTATTTTACATTTGTAAACCACAAGAAAAAAACTGTAACATGATGAACTGTCCCAACTCTCTCTATCTGGCCATTTTGGGAAAAAAAAATTCTGAAATGTTTTTCCCCAGAATTTAAGTTGAATAAATAACACTATATCTGGTAACTCTACACTACATACTTTAATTCCGAACAAATCCCCAGTTCACCAGCATGCATTACACCACAGAATGGAGGTGGAGGCAAAGTAGAAAATACAAGTTTTGCTTGACAAAAATATTGAACTGCACAAACCTTACTGCAGTGTCCAGCTTCGTCACTCCAAAGGAAGCAGGTTACTCTACGGGGCAACATCTAACCTCTGATGTCATCTAAAACCTGATAGGGTGAAATTTATTTATGGGAATACAAACTGTCCCAAGTCTCCCCCATCTCAAATCTCCCCACGCTCCCCTATATCTCAGCAGAATCCCACATGTTTCTGAGATTCCCATTCAGGCATTTGAGAGTCAGGATTGATCTTCATCCTCTTCTTAAGTTTCAACACCAAAGATGATTCCTGAGTGCAAATGTGTCTTATCGTGAGCTTAAGATTAATCCAGTTCTGGAAAAGCAATTCTAAATGGAGCTGCTGCAAGAGCCGCATGATTCTTTTTTATCTGAACAGAAACCTTTTCAGAAACAGTGTTATGGCTCTATGGCTCAAACGACATGATGCAAAAATTTTGATTTCCTGCCTCACTGAACCAGAATCCGGGCTGATTCTGAATCTGTCTGATCTGTACACTGTAAAAAATGATTTGTTGTTTTAACTTTTGAGTTCATTGAAATTAATATAGTAAGTTAACACAACGAGGTGAACAATTTAACTTGTATTAATTTCAATGAACTCAAATTTTTAAGGCAGCCCGGGTACTAACTTTAAGTTAAAACAACAAATCATTTTTTACAGTGTACAAGAAAAATCACTGATACAATGAACTCCTCAGACTTCCCTGTGCTAATACATGATTGTGTGTGTGTTTTCAGAGCATAGCACTTTAAATACACTTCAATCAGAATCAGAAATCTCCCATAGGCCAAGAATTATTCCATCCAATCACCGTCCAAATCAGCGGATTATCAACACATCATCTACACACAACACAGAATCTTTAATCCCTCATGCTGCTCTTCCTCATTCGGAGCAGATTAGCATTATACAGAATTATCATCATTCCATTCTGTTCTCTTCTGACCCTCACCGGCTTCCACAAACTCACTAATAAACATTTGGGGTAAAAATTAAATGTATAAAATGCTAGTGACATTTAAAAGATTTGAGATTTGAATCTCAGGTTTGTTAATAAATTATTCTTAAGCTATTGCACAGCCATGGCCTAAGGTTATAGAAGCAGCCTTGGGTCCAAAGGCTCACTGGTTCAGTTCCCTGGGCCGGCAGGAAAATCCATGGCTGAAGTGCCCTTGAGCAAGGCATCTAACCCTGTTGTGTGCTTGTTGCATGTTGCTCTGGGTAAGAGTGTCTGCTTGATACCTGGAATGTAATGTAATTGCGTACTTCCTACACAAGTAATGCACAGAAATTAAAGATGGCATCAAAATTAAAGTGACACAGGTCAATGTGCTGGTTCAGGAATCATTTAATCCACTCCCCTTTCTGAATTGTTTGAGACGATACTCATCCCTGTAGTTGATAAGCATCATCTTGTTTCAATACATTTTATTTCCTAATGCGGGGCATCCTAACCATGTGTTAGTCTGTTTACAAACCGCTCGGCAGCCAGTTCAGAAAAGTCACGTGAAAAAGTCATGGAAAAGGTAATGCGTGGATCAGCGGTCACGACCACGGAGCCACAGCAAACATGGCAGATTGCCCAGATTGAATGAAGACTCCTAAATCGAGACAAAAAAACAATGATTTTAAGGAAGCATCTGACATTGTGAGGTGGGATGGTGGTGTAGTGGTTACCACTGTCGCTTCACAGCAAGAAGGTTCTGGGTTCGAGCCCAGTGGCCGATGGGGGCCTTTCTGTGTGGAGTTTTCATGTTCTCCCTGTGTCTGAGTGGGTTTCCTCCGGGTGCTCCGGTTTCCCCCACAGTCCAAAGACATGCAGGTTAGGTTAATTGGCGGCTCTAAATTGACTGTAGGTGTGAATGTGAGTGTGATTGGTTGTTTGTCTCTATGTGTCAGCCCTGCGATGACCTGGTGACTTGTCCAGGGTGTACCCCGCCTCTCACCCATAGTCAGCTGGGATAGGCTCCAGCTTGCCTGTGACAACTGCACAGGATAAGCAGCTACAGATAATGGATGGATGGATAGATCTGTCATTGTCAGAGGCAAAACATGCCAGAAAAGAGAGAATTTAAATATTTCAAATCTAAACGCACCTGTGAGCTTGAAGGCTCTTGAGCGCTCGCTTCTATGTCCGAGGCCACTGGTTCCACCATGTTTGTTGCGACCTTGCTCATTATAATAATCTAATGAGGATAAACTTCAGCCGTTTCCATACCTAAGTGTAAACATTAGCATGCGGTGTTTTTCCAGCTCATTCTCCTTCACAGGCATGAGGCAGCATGCAATACAGCGTGTGATTCAAGTACCTAGGGGTTATTCTAGCTCCACAGGGAGGTATATACTATTCATCTTTTTAATACATCAACCTCTGTCACTTTAATGTTTGTTAAAATTTAGAAAGAGAAAAAAAAAATTTGAACCAAACGAGTAAAAGGTCAAATCAAATATTTAATAAAAAAAATTAGTATAAATACAGAGGTGATTATAGAAAATCTTGTGTGCTGACTGTTTGAGAAATTCAGACTATTTCTTGATAATCACCTCAAGTGACTCAGCAAAATGGCGGCCAATCGCTTTGCCACTGTAAGTGAGGAAGAATTACAAATAATGAAAGAAAATGCTGTTCCTTAAAGCACTAAAGATGCTACAAAGTCTGGTCTAAAACTATTCAAAGGTCCGGTGGAATTGTGATTTATTTTATCGATTGCAAAACAAAGTATTTTATGTGACTCGGCGTAGATAAGTGACAAGTCTGCACCTCATTGTTATTACATTACATGCCACTTTTGAAGTTTGAAATAAATTATTTTTTAATATGAATTTTTTAAAAAATAATCACCTGTGTATTTATACTAAAATAGTTATCTGTCTCAGTCTCAGTGAATATCGGTGAATAATAACCTCGATTTTGTCAGTGAGAATAATTGTAATGTTAACATTAATTAGAAAGTTTGGAATTCGGAAACATTTTATGAGTGAAACTTGACACATGATTTCTAAAAACACCACATCAAAAATAAAAAATGGATGATGTTTGCTTATTTATTGTTTACTCCAGTTTTTTGGTGCTTTATTCCTCTTCTGGTTCAGCAGGTCATTTTTGTGTTTATAACACCTTTATAACACCACTGACACACGTGCAGTCATTTCTCTTTTTTTATTTTATTTTACACAACATACCAACACAGTAGATGTTGTCTTTCTGTACACTTATTCTTTTCTTTGTTTTGTTTTTTTGTTGTTGTTTTTTTTTTACTTTCGTGCCTTCAAATTAAGGCAATATCAATGTCACTGAAAAGAAAAAAAACCCTTTGATTTGTTTTTATTTTTTCTCTTTAAAAAATATCACTTTAATAACAGGTCCAGTTTTTTGAGTATTTAATACCATGTTTTTTTTCTTCTTTGCTTTCTCTCTCTCTCTCTCTCTCTCTCTCTCTCTGTGTCTCTCAGTATTTCCTTAAAGAAAGGTTAAGAAAGGCTTTTTGTGTGAAATATTCCTCAGTCTGGTGAAATGTGGTCCTCAATCAGTGTACTGAGGCCAGAGTGCTTTTCTTTTCTTTTCTTTTTTTCATACAAAGGCACTGACGTGTTTTTTTTTTGTCAGCGCAATGAGCAGAAAGAGGAAATTTCCTCAAGGCAAGCAAGCGTCCTGTTTATCCACAAGCTTTCAGAGAAGTTGATTATTAAAAAAAAAAATAAAAATAAAAAACAAATAAAAAATACAAGTATTGAGAACAAGAAGGAAAAAAAAACTGCAAAACTCACATGCAAATGTGCGCACACACACACACACACACATACACACACACACACACACAGTATTCGTAAGATTTCTATGGCATGTACGTGGTACGAGTTGGATTTTTATAAACAGTGCTGTGAAGTTTTAAAGCTAAGAGCGCTAACAGCTAAAATCCATCAACGTTACACACCAGCTGGATCATAAGAATTCTTACGAATCAGTATAATCAGTCACACACACACACACACACACACACACACACACACACACACACACACACACACACACACACACAATGTAGGACACTAGCTAGTCATTCACACCGTGCTCTCTAGGATCCACTCTGAACTTGAATATACCCCTTTATCTAAATCTGAATTTTCCACGCTGGCTAGCATTCCGTTCATGGACACACTCCGCTTACACCGAGCATTCCCAAGCTTGCCAGCGTAGCAGTGGTGTTTGGATAAGTCTTCATTTAGCGAGTACCTGCGTGGTGCAGCTCGCGTCCCCTCCGCCGGCAGTGTGAGATATTTTGATACAGAGGGACGAGGTGGTGCCCTCCTCAGGATGGGAGTGTCCCTGAAGCGAGAAGGCAGCAAAGGGGCGGGGCCTGATGGAGGAACGGAACGCAGAAGTGGTGTTTTGGAGTTGTTACGGTTGGTGTTGTGAGTCTCGACACCAAGTGCTGGGTCAGTCTTCTCCTCTGGCTTTGGCGCTGGCCTACGTTTCGGCTTGATGGACCCCAAAGATCCTCCCATGTCCCAACTCTGGCTCACGATGGACGTCTCAGTGGAACAATCAGGAAGAGAAGTCTCTGAAGATTGAGTGAGGGACTCTGGGAATCCGGGAGCGGTGCATTTCTGGCAGTCGTCCCCACCCTCGTGGACCATGGCGACCTCTTTATTTGCTGAGGGACTGACAGCTACGTCGGGCTGCACCCCGGTGGCAGCAGTTGCCTTGGCGCGGTTGGCGCTCATACACACTTTGTAACGGATCATAAGGATGACAATGAAGATGAGGACAGAGGCCACGATGACACCACCGATAATCAGGATCATGGTTCCTCCAAGAAACTGCGACTGCATGAAGTGGCAGCGGAGGTACTCAGACTCGGTGGTGAACTGAACGCAGCCAACAACACGTGTGGCCGTGAGGGACGTGATGGCATCATCGTAGATGGCAAGGACGCACAGATCATACTGAGTCCCAGCCGCCAGGTTGTTCACCAGGAAGTTTTTGCTTGTCGGTGGAATCATTCTGTGTGTAGAGAAAAAAGTCAGCATTACAAGATTAGAAAATACATGAATAAGGACCCTGATTATTATTATTAAGCTCACCATTAAGCACAGTCAGGGCAATAAAAACACACAGATATATGTAACATGTTATAAATGTCTTTAGGGATGTTCAGACATCCACAATTATTCACATGAACAATGAACAGGAAGTCCACATGCACAAACCTGAAAATAAAACATCTTTTTTTTTAAATGTTCTGCATTTGTTAATTGAACAAATATCCTCTAGAAGTGTTTCAATCTTTTTAAACATTAAAGGAATTATTAAAAGTAGGGGTGCCAATATTTTTGTAACATTGATAAGTAAGGAAAAACCTCATATATAAATAAAACTATACAGTACTTCCCCTGTATATATATATTTAAGATGTATGAAGGAATTAGTGTTTATAGTGAATATAACATAAGTGAGAACAGGAAGTGACTTGTTTGAAGTAGCTACGAGGGTATTTCATAAAGTTCTCAGCCTCACCTGGAAACAAGGGGTTTAACTCCCATTTTGGGGCATAACTCTATACTCATCTCATTATCTCTAGCCGCTTTATCCTTCTACAGGGTCGCAGGCAAGCTGGAGCCTATCCCAGCTGACTACGGGCGAAAGGCGGGGTACACCCTGGACAAGTCGCCAGGTCATCACAGGGCTGACACATAGACACAAACAACCATTCACACTCACATTCACACCTACGGTCAATTTAGAGTCACCAGTTAACCTAACCTGCATGTCTTTGGACTGTGGGGGAAACTGGAGCACCCGGAGGAAACCCACGCGGACACGGGGAGAACATGCAAACTCCGCACAGAAAGGCCCTCGTCGGCCACGGGGCTCGAACCCGGACCTTCTTGCTGTGAGGCGACAGCGCTAACCACTACACCACCGTGCTGCCCCATAACTCTATACTATAAAGCCTTATGTCACTGACCACAAAAACTCAAATGTATGTCGTCATTTCTTTGAAGGTGACGCCCTTTGAAAATCAGTAGGTGAGAGGGCAACCAAAAAATGAACAAGAAAGAAGCCAGAGCTGTGATCAAGTATCTGCATAACAAGGGAATGACCCCCAAGGAGGGTAGCAAAGTGGTGTAGTGGTTAGCTCTGTTGACTCACATAAAGAAGGTTCTGGGTTCGAGCCCCGTGGCCGGCGAGGGCCTTTCTGTGTGGAGTTTGCATGTTCTCCCCGTGTCTGCGTGGGTTTTCTCCGGGTGCTCCGGTTTCCCCCACAGTCCAAAGACATGCAGGTTAGGTTAATTGGTGGCTCTAAATTGACCGTAGGTGTGAATGTGAGTGTGAATGGTTGTTTGTCTCTACGGTATGTGTCAGCCCTGCGATGACCTGGCGACTTGTCCAGGGTGTACCCTGCCTCTCACCCATAGTCAGCTGGGATAGGCTCTAGTTTGCCCATGACCCTGTACACGATAAGCAGTTACGGATAAAGGATGGACCCTCAAGGAAATCCACGTAGACATGGTCAACACACTTGGTGAGGACTCCCCTTGCTATTCAACTGTAAAGAAGTGGGTTGCTGATTTCAAGCGGGGCATGGAGAGCACCAAAGATGACCCACAGTCAAGATGCACAAAATCAGTGACCACAGACAATCAAGTGGAGGCCATTCACCGCATGGTCATGAATGATAGATGTGTGACTCTTCAACACATAGTGGAAACCATGGACCTCAGTGTTGGCTCAGGTCATGCTGTTTTGACTGACATCCTGGGGATGAGCAAACTGTCTGCAAGAAGGGTGCCCTGAATGTTGACACCAGATCAAAAATTGAAGAGACTGGAAACTTTGAGTACACTTTTGGTTTGTTTTCAGGCTGATCCAGCCAAATTCCTGAGGAGATGTGTGACCCAGGATGACACATGGGTTCACCACTTTGATCCTGAATAAATGAATCAAGGGAAATAATGGAAACACACAATTTTTCTGCCTCCCAAAAAGTTCCATCAAGTGGTATCTGTCGGCAAGGTGATGGCTTCTGTGTTTTGGGACAGTGAGGGAGTGCTCATGACTGACTTCTTGCAAAAGGACCAAACCATTAACGGGGACTATTTGCATTAGAACTGCAACAAATGAAAGAAGCAATCAAAGAAAAAAGGAGAGGAAAGCTTCAAGTTGGCGTGCTGTTGCTCCAGGACAATGCGCTCGTCCACACAGCACAGGTGGCAGGGGCAGAAGCAGCCAAATGTGGCTTTGAATGGTTGCCCTGTGCACCTTACTCACCTGAGCCGGCACCACCTTACTTTTATCTGTTTCCCAAACTGAAATCCCACTCATGTGGTCGTCATTTTCAGAGTGATGATGAAGTCATCCATGCTGTTGAAGAGTATCTGGAGGCTCAAGATGTGACCTTCTTCCATGAAGGGATAGTGAAGCTTGAACATCGGTGGACCAAGTTCACTGAAGTTAAGAGACGATGTCGAAAAATAATGCAAGAACAATCTTTCCCCTGTGATGCTTTATGGGTGAGGGTGAAAACTTTTTGAGGTACGCTTGTATAAACAGATAAAAGTGTCACGTGCTGTTCTTTAAGAAGGTGTCATTGCAGATATAATGCAGTTGTGTGTGTGTGTGTGTGTGTGTGTGTGTGTGTGTGTGTGTGTGTGTGTGTGTGTGTGTGCGTATGAGAGAGAGAGAGACACTCCATTTCATCAAGGAATCACAAAATATCATTGTTCTCTGATTTTGTTAAAACGATCCATGACATGATTAGCCATTTGATTAATTCTGACACTAATAATTGAGAACTCTGCTCCGTTCACATCTCATTATCAAAGCAGACGATTAACAGTGACCCGCCTGAACGCTGAAATTATTTCCGCACAATGTTCACTGACTCCACTCCAATCACACACCCATTTTTCTTTACAATCTCCATTCATTCAGTCTGAGTCCTGTGCTAGAAGCTAATCCCATTTCCACTGAAAGTGCAAGTGTGTGTGTGTGTGTGTGTGTGTGTGTGTGTGTGTGTGTGTGTGTTCTGAATGCACAGGCATCCTTTCAGTGCTCTGAATGAGGCAAGTGTGTGTCTCACTGAAGCAGAGACAGGTGGAGAGTGGGTGAGTCTGTGTGTGTGTGTGTGTGTGTGTGTGTGTGTGTGTGTGTGTGTGTGTGTGTGTGTGTGTGTGCTCGATAAGAGATGTCATTGTTAGTGTGCGAAGTGAAAAAAGGCTCTGGGAGCGATAGCACAGCGACACAGGTACGGCAAGGTTCAATCAGACTTACAGCCACTGCACTTCTACGCTTCTCATGCATGAGAGAGACGTGACAGAGATGTGCATTCAGCAGAGTGAGAGTCAAACGCAAAAGAGATTTGACTGATTGCATTTTTTTTTTTTTTTGCTTTGCCTGAATATTGAATAGCGCTACGTTTGGGATGAACACAAAGAGTCCATATATATATAAAATGTGTGTGTGTGTGCTGTTATACTGAAGCAGAGTTCCTGTTACCGCCCCAAATTGGATTATTTTCCAAGAGCAGCCCATCTCAAAGTGTTTATCCCTCTCATATCACAGCAATTTACCAACAATTATAATAAATAGTTTTTTATCCATTTATAGTTCCGTTTAACATGAATAAGTTAGTTTCTCTTCTCACTTCCGTTACAGAAGCTAGAAACAGTCCATCCCTCAGCAGCTTCTTTCCTCTCTGTCTCATGATGTTAATGAGTTTGTCATGTTACAAAGCACTGACACTGGAGACTCCTCCCATAAACGTTGCTTTTGGAACAGTGTACTGTATGTCTTTACTGGGTGTAGTTGGTGTTGGTTCTTGGTACGTTTTTGGAAAAAAGGGTTCTTTAAGGGTTCATTGGAGAACTAAAGATTCTTATTTCCTGCTTGGAATCCCTTCAGATAGGGACACGTTCAGTTTGGCATCAAACATTTCATCATTTCAACATTTCCTCCTTCAATCAAAGAACCCAAAAGCACAAATGCATAATTTGAATTTAATTAAAAACTAATAATATAAATATAATTTCAGATGTACATTTTTATTTTAAACAACAAATATACATTATTATCTTCTGAATAAACAATTAAATGTATTACATTGTTTTTTTTCAGAATTAATTAAATAATTGAATCTATAATTAAATAATTTGATCTTTTTTTTATCAAATGTATATTTCATGATGTTCCTGGGTTTTCACAGTTTATTTAACATTACTTTTCACATTCTAAAAAAAATGATTATGGTGATTGTGTAGCTTTAATATATTGATATAATGTTCATGTTACGACAATAAATTAAGTTTGTAAATGTATGTAATTATTTACTGCCATTATTTACTGATTTTTACTTTTTGTTGAACTTATATATATGTAATCACAGGCATGGCATAAAAATAATAAATCTGGAGAAGAATAAGAAAAAATATGTTGAAAAAGAACAAAAAAGGAATAAAATAAAAATGAAGGAATGAAAAAATAAATGGCAAAATAAAAATAAAACAATAAGAAAATAAATGCAGAAATGAAAATAAATAAAAAATAAAATAATAGGAAAATAAATGCAGAAGAAGAATTAAAATGCATTTATTTTCTTATTATTTTATCGTTCAGTTTTAAGAGGTTTTGGAAATGAGAATTCAGTACTCAGGGTAAAAGTCTGTAAAATGCTGTTTGGCATCGCTGAAGGGATTATTTTACATTTAAAACATGCACTTTTTTCTATAATCTTCAAAAAACATGTATTTAATTTATTATTGAAATAAAGTACTAATAAATTAATAAATACATTTAGTTATAAAAATAAGTAAATTAACTAAAAAAAATTACATTTAAACCCTTGCCAAATAAGACACTTGGCAATAAACATGTATTTCATGTTTTGTTTTTTGTTTGCTGGTATAAACTACCCAGATCTCTCAGCGAACCAATCAGTGATTTTGTTTTCCTAATTTATTCATTCTGAAGAAGAAAAATCAGTGAATCATGTGACCTACAGTAGATGATAGATGCAGGGTCTGAAGGTGTGCATTAAACTGTAGTGAGATTTCTGACAGATGACGTATGTCTTTTCTTTTTGTTTTTCTCCATGTCTCTCTCTCTCTCTCTCTCTCTGTTTCTCAGTCTTTATCTCCCTCCAGCAGACTGCTCAACTTCTCTCACTGTCCTATTTCCTTCCATCCCAGCTCCTGAACTCACAGCGGAAATCTGAGCTCCATTATTGATTCATGTCTACCATCTAACCCTGGAGCTTTCACTTCAGCTCCCTGTACAGCAGCGCAGCAGATCCTGTAGATATTTTTGCTTCATCATCACTCTCATGATCAGCAATTCAGGAAAGAATCATTCTTTTATTTAGATGACTCTTCAGGGGGGTCGATTAAAAGGATTATTTTTGTGTACTTAATGAAACTAAGTGCACTGCTCAGTGTCAAATGAATGCGTTCAATCGTGTGACACGTTTACTGTACTAACCTAAGGTTAAATAATGGAGCTGACAGATATAGGAAGCTTATGCGCACCAGTTTAGCATCAGTCAGCAAAAAGAACATGTTTAAAAGAACAAGATAAAAACAATCCTGCAAAATTTTGAAAATGAACCATTTTTTCACAATATAGGAGGCGTGGCCTAAATGTTTGAAGGCGGAGTTATGCATTAGGCTTGATTTGAGTCAAAAGTGTGTTATTACCATTGAGAGATGACAAACTGGAGGAAATAAGCTAGCATTACTACATGAGCACACCAGCTTCAGAACAAAATTAACAAAACAAATAAGATTTTGAATCATTTCATGCAACAATCACCATGAATTTTTAGTTTTTACACAGTGGAAAGTTGTTTGATTATAATTTGTTCATGTTCTATATAGTTAGCAATATAGATTTTTAAAATAATGTACTTTTAACATTATTATTTCTGAAAAACTGTTTTCCATCCATTATCTGTAGCTGCTTATCCTGTTCTACAGGGTCGCAGGCATGCTGGAGCCTATCCCAACTGACTATTGAGGTATTTCACCCACGTGACCAAGTCACGTGATGCAGCCATTTTGGACGGCACGCTTAAGTCCTTCAGTGCAAGCCAGTATGAGATGATGGAGACCTTTGCACATTTTAACAAGAAAGTAAACTGTGATTCGTGTTAAATTGGATCTGTCTTTTATCACAAACACTGTACCCAGCCTTGGTATGGAGCCAAGGTTGTCGACAGAAGTCAACAGTTTGATGAAGGATGACCCCAGCAGTTTGAAACGGTACAAGGTAGGCTATGTTCACAACACTGTCTTGTTACTCGGGGGATCCGAGATCCCCTGAAACAGACATGAGATCCTTTGAAAACATGATTTGGGAAATGTTGGGGGGGTCTCTAAAATATTGGCAAAATGATGTTTATTGACATAGCAATCGTGTGTAACGGGAAGCATTTGCATATCCGAAGTGTTGTGTTTACATGACAATGACTGCTGCTGCCAGGTTGGTTGTTGAGTAGCCTGACTGTTTTTTGTTTTTTTTTTCTTGCGTGTGGTATCATTGTTGACGCGAGGTTGTTTTTTGAACATGCCAATGCGGACACGATTTCCCCGATGAGTTATGACTTCAGACGCGATGCGTGTGTGGAGTCCGCGTGATATGTGCGTAAGATAGGCTTCTCATGTGTTTGGAGATCCGCGCTCTTTTTTTTTTCTCTTTCTTTCTTTTTACTTAATTTCCCTGTTTATTTCTGTGTCCCATTTCTTTCTAGCCTCTGTTATTGCGTTTTATGTCTGATGTCTGCTACATGCAACCCTAGACAAATTAACACTGCCTTGTTTCACTGCTCAGATGGGTTAACAAACACTGACCCATTTACTTTTTGCTATATATTTTATCAAAACTGCATTAACTGATAAACTAACCTGAAATGAAATGATCACTGCAAAGTCTGGAGTACTCTGTTGGCTCCCAGTCCTGTCTTTTCACAGCTGTAATCCCTCTTGTCTGGGTCAGTAGTAAACCGGTAGTGATGTGTCGGTCGCGAACGATCCGGTTCAAAGAGCCGGCTCTTTGAAGTGAATGACGGGAGCCGGCTCTTCGGTGGGAGCCGAGTTGGGGAGCTGAATTATTTTTTTGTCCTTAGGTGCCTCAGAGAAAGAGAGACTTTCACAAAAAAAAGTTGCTGTCCGATTGCGTCTTTGTGTTGTCTATTACCATTCAAAGGAAAAAAAAGTAGCATGGTGTACGCCTACTTTTTTTGGTTGATGTCATTCACAGCTGCGAAAATACGAAAATTGGTGTAATGCTTAAAGCTGTGGAGCGCAGGGGAGAGGAGTCTGTGAGGCACCTGAGGAGGGGAAAATCAGCTGTGTATTTTATATTGGTAATATAACATAGTTTTGCATTATGTTTGTGAGAAAATAATTTATTAATTGGTAAGTTTTATTTCTATAGCTAGAACATTGTTACACTGCTATACTTTACAAAGCTTTACAATGGCTACAAAAACTAAAAAATAAAATGGAAAACATCCTATTGATAAAATATAATGTAATTAATTAACTAGTTAATTGCAGCAATTAAATCAAAAATAAAATCTCAGGAGCCGTTTGGGAGCCGAAAGAGCCGGCTCCTTATAGTAAGAAGAGCCAAAAGAGCCGGCTCCCGAAAAAGAGCCGAAATTCCCATCACTAGAAACCGGTAAAAGGAGCGTCCTGCACGCTGTCCCTGTCTGTTGTGGCAGCCCACAGCACAACAAGCAAACACCATGGTTATTTATAGAGTGCTTACTGATAAATTAATCTATTCTAGGTGTCTGTAACACATTTTTTTTCAAGCCGGTTCTCCCTCTCTGTCTGCAGCGTTAGTATGTAGCTTGACGTTCAAAATGGCGGACACCAGGGCGTCACGTGACCCTGTGACGTCAGGTGAAATACCTCAATAGGTGAGAGGCAGGGTACACCCTGGACAAGTCACCAGATCAATGCAGGGCTGACACACAGAGACAAACAACCATTCACACTCACATTCACACCTATGGTAAATTTAGAGCCACCAGTTATCCTAACCTGCATGTCTTTCGGGGAAACCAGAGCACCCAGAGGAAACTTACACAGACACGGGGAGAACATGCAAACTCCATACAGAAAGGCTTCCGTTGGCCACTGGGCTCGAACCCAGAACCTTCTTGCTGTGAGGTAACAGTGCTAACCAATACATCACCATGCTACCACTGAAAAACTGTTTTTGATTATTTAATTGCTATTTGTTGGCTAATGTTAATACTAAGAGACAAACAATCAGGATTGGTTAAATGTGCCAATGAATGAAATGAGAAAGGAGGCGGGGCTTGCTGCACCAAGTTAAATAAATAGTGCTGTTATAAAGAAGAAGATGTAAGTAATACAATAAATTAATAATTTAAAAATTATAATTATTATAAATAATTAAATGAGACTAGTCATGACTATATTATTAATGACCAGCTGAGAGCTGAGTGGGTTTCTATATTTTCTTTTCCTTCAGTTTTTTTTTTCATTCCTTTGTTATTTTGTTATGGTGTAAAATTACACTGATTAATTGTCTTGATAATTGTTTATTTAAATAAATAAATGCTAAAATATCATCAGTAATGGTGGAATAATTATATGAACCCTCACAGCAGACCAGCTGTTATTTCACATTAGCACTTAGCAAAACAATTTGTAAAAATGAACTTCCTAAAATACTTATTATTATCTCATCTCATCTCATTATCTCTAGCCGCTTTATCCTTCTACAGGGTCGCAGGCAAGCTGGAGCCTATCCCAGCTGACTACGGGCGAAAGGCGGGGTACACCCTGGACAAGTCGCCAGGTCATCACAGGGCTGACACATAGACACAGACAACCATTCACACTCACACCTACGGTCAATTTAGAGTCACCAGTTAACCTAACCTGCATGTCTTTGGACTGTGGGGGAAACCGGAGCACCCGGAGGAAACCCACGCGGACACGGGGAGAACATGCAAACTCCATACAGAAAGGTCCTTGCCGGCCCCGGGGCTCGAACCCAGGACCTTCTTGCTGTGAGGCGACAGCGCTAACCACTACACCACCGTGCCGCCCTACTTATTATTATTATTATTACTACTGAGATTTATTGCTGTAGTATCATCCTGATCTAAAATCTGATTCATATTCATTAAAGATGTTATTTTATTGAGTTTATTTTTTTCTTCTTTTTTTTCCTTTTTTAATCAACTACATCTTCTTCGCTCATCACAGAAAAGAACCACCGAAGCCTGATTCAGGAATTTCAGCAGCAGAACATTTTCTGTTGCACTAATGGAAGTGATCGTGGGTTTTTTTTCCCCTCCAGACAGGCTGATGGTTACTGCACTCAGAGACGACGCTCTCAATGCAATTATCAGCAGCCCCATGCCACGCTGAAAAGCACTTAAAGACTTTGAATGATGTGCTTTTTTCTCTCAAAAAGTGACTGAGAATCCTCCATTTTTACAAGAAAATGTAGAATCTGTCCTCTTAAAGAATCAGTCGCATACTGGAACCCATGAGCCGATATTATGTTTGTATATTTCAGTAATTTCTCAGTTTTTATTGCAGTGTTGGATTTTTAAAAAGAAAGTGCATGCAGCGCAGCTAAAATCTTTCAGGGTATTCCAGTCTTGGAAAAAGAAAGTAAAACTGTTGAGCTATCTGGATGGGAGGGGTAGAGTTACTCTCTCGTATGCCAATCAGAGCAACATTAGCCAATCAGAGGCATATGTCAGCTCGTGAATAGAAATGAGGAAAGATGCAGTGTTTTCATGTGTCACAGAGAACATGAGCATGTGTTAGCTTTCACCGTGGCTGTGTGCTAGCAAGTGGGTGGGATTTGACAAAATGAACAAACTGGGGAACAAAACATGAAGTAAAGAAAATAAAAATAATTGTAAGTAAATAAAAATAAACGAAAATAAGAATAAATGCAAATACAAACTTACAGAGCAAGTAAAGGAACATGTGAGAAAAAAAATAGCAAGTTTCTGGTGTGCACGAAGAACTACCTGAGAGAAGCCCAAGCTCCAGAGACATGATGAAGTGTTTCTGACAGGAGAATGGCCATATACAAGAACGTGAAATGTACCATATACTGTATATCTTGAGGACACAAAATGTATAAATTAACTAACAGATGGCACGTGCACCAAATACACTGCAACCCTGCTATAACAAAGTCTTTTACTGCGAACTTTCGCATATAATGAACGAAGTTCACGAATCTTGCCTTTGGTGACAATAAGTCGGAGTCTTCAAAATAAAAACATCACTGAGCCATGTGCTCCTCTTTCCACCAGAGACAAACAATAAATAATCAAGTACGCAGTCAAGTTAGCAATACGTGTTAACGTCATAAAACAAAGGTTTAACTAGCCTCACTTACCGGTAGGCGTCAATCACTAACAGTTATCGAGAATGGCTATCAGTGACTTCAAAAAGCAGAGCTAAAAGCAGTTTTACTTGAGTCTTTACTCCATAAGCACTGTTGTCCACATGTGTTGGTGCTCTGAGCTCCCACAAGTGTGCAGTGCCATTAGGACTAATTACCACGCACCTGTTCTGGATTAGAGCACAATCACAGCACGCATTTGTAAGGACTCCCTAAACACATACAGTGCGTTTACATGCACATCCAAATCGAGCTACTGTCGGTAATCGAGCTAAGGGTCCCAGCAGGGGTGCCAGAGAAATCCAATCCTACATGCACACAAGGAAATCGAGCTATTGTGTGAGGTACATTGTGCACCCGAGCCACAGGTGGCGCTACACGCCCCATTGTGTTGGTACACTTCCGGTTGTCGTCATGAAGAAGAGCTATTCAAGAGTATAAACAAAGTTATCAGTTCTGTGTTCGTTCGTTCTCCTTGTTCCTCCTGACCTCTTCTACTGCTCGCCACTACTACTCTTGTCATGCCGACCGAGGCTGTTGTGTTTCCCGCTTGTGGTCTCGTCACTCGTCACTTCCGGAAGGGGCAGTGCTGAAGTAAGTAGCTCGACTACGTAGCTCGATAGGGTTTACATGCACTAAGTAGCTCGGCTACAATCGCATAATCTAGGTCGCGTAGCTCGATTACGAGAAATCCAGTTCGGTTCGATTTCAGCCGAGCTAAGGTGTTTCCATGGCATTTAGAACTTCGATTTCAGTCGAGCTACAGCAGAAATTCTATTTTCTCTATGTGCATGTAAACGCACTGATAGACTTTGCAAAGTATACTCGCTGTACCTAGTGTCTCACATTACTAAGCCTTTGTTTATCTATTGCTTTACTGAGTTTGACTTGCTTTTGTATTTTGGACATTGCCTTTGTTATTAACTCTGATATTCTGCTCATACCTCACTCAACCATTGCCTATTCCATGACCCTGCTTTTATCTTACGTTTTTGAACTGTTTGTCTGCCTGTTTTTAAATCGATACTCTTCCTACAATTACATCCGTCATCCGCCTGCTTACATGACACTCGTAAATGTAAGATACTCTCCAAAGACAAGCTTCATATCCTGGACCATCTAAAGTGTGGTGAGAAAGCATTGAATTTGTCTAAAGAATATGGCATTCTGAAAAAATCAATTTCAACTTTTAAAGAAAATAAAAAAGATCTCTGAGACATCGTCCATAACTGCAATCAACATGATGGGCTGAAAAGAAAGAAGATGCAGCAAGCAAACAATGGTGAGTGTGATTTATTTCCTTTATTTAAGATTGACTTATTTCCTTTACTTCATAAATATTTAAGTAAATTAAGCGTAAATATAAATTCAACTCAGTTGGCTTTGTTTTACGTAAGAGTGTCTGGTGTGACAAGTGGGTCCATTTCAGTATTATAGCTTTTTGATATAACAAACTATCTGGACGTCCCCCAAGAAGTTTGTTATAGCAGGGTTGCAGTGTACTCTCTCTCTCTCTCTCTCTATATATATATATATATATATATATCTCATCTCATCATCTCTAGCCGCTTTATCCTTCTACAGGGTCGCAGGCAAGCTGGAGCCTATCCCAGCTGACTACGGGCGAAAGGCGGGGTACACCCTGGACAAGTCGCCAGGTCATCACAGGGCTGACACATAGACACAGACAACCATTCACACTCACATTCACACCTACGGTCAATTTAGAGTCACCAGTTAACCTAACCTGCATGTCTTTGGACTGTGGGGGAAACCGGAGCACCCGGAGGAAACCCACGCGGACACGGGGAGAACATGCAAACTCCACACAGAAAGGCCCTCGCCGGCCCCGGGGCTCGAACCCAGGACCTTCTTGCTGTGAGGCGACAGCGCTAACCACTACACCACCGTGCCGCCCATATATATATATATATATATATATATATATATATATATATATATAAAATAAAATAAGCAATAATATACCGATAATACAAAAACAATAATAATAATTAGTAGTAGTAGTAGTAGTTGTAATGATATTATTATTATTATTATTATTATTATTATTATTGGATAATATGTTGCATTATATATGATAAACAAATACAAACACACAAAATAGATAAATAAATGAATAGAACAATAATACATGAAAAATGTAATAAAACATAGATAGATAGATAGATAGATAGATAGATAGATAGATAGATAGATAGATAGATAGATAGATAGATAGATAACCAGTAATGGTGGCATCACACTGTAATTGTATTAGATTATGTTTTCTTGTTTTCCTTTTCTGTTTCATTTAAACACATAAAATATAGCCAAAGACTCACACTGGTCTAAATTTACTGAGATTTTTGACTATGGATGTCCCACACACAGTTACAGCGATAATCAATCATGATCACTAACAGAAAGTGAACAGGTCTTGGCAAGTTAAAAGACATTTTGGAACGCTCAGCACCACTGAATCAATAATCTCAGTGGGTGTATGTAATTTTTTGACCCTTTATGTATAATTTGGACCCTGTGTTGATTTCAGAAAACCAAATTCTTGATTTTTTTTCGATTAAAGATTTATGTTGTACAATTATTCTGCCAAAGAAAAAGAACAGTTCAAAGAAATAAGTGAAATCCCAATATTGCCGTGACATTCATGTCCATGAGGACACTCAGGGCTCGACATTAACTTTTTAATCCACTTCTCCAGTCGGACAAGCAGCAAGAGTTTTCACTTGTCCTGACCATAACCTTTTTATTATGATGCATTTATTCATTCAATGAAAGGAAAGTGGGCGGCACGGTGGTGTAGTCGTTAGTGCTGTCGCCTCACAGCAAGAAGGTCCAGGTTTGAGTCCCATGGCCGGTGAGGGCCTTTCTGTGTGGAGTTTGCATGTTCTTCGTGTGGGTTTCTCCGGTTTCCCCCACAGTCCAAAGACATGCAGGTTAGGTTAACTGGTGACTCTAAATTGACCGTAGGTGTGAATGTGAGTGTGGATGGTTGTCTGTGTCTATGTGTCAGCCCTGTGATGACCTGGCGACTTGTCCAGGGTGTACCCCGCCTTTCGCCCATAGTCAGCTGGGATAGGCTCCAGCTTGCCTGCGGCTAGAGATAATGAGATGAAATGAAATGAAAGTGGTTAACAAAGTTTATCAAAAATAGCCTCAACGAGGCTGTTGCTCATACTGGCCAAGAAACCCATAAAATTGTAAATATGACAGGTGGTGCCACCATCTTGACAACTTTTATGCACACCCACCTGGGGAACATTGTGTGTGAGTTTGATGGAAATCCAATCAATCCTGTAGGAGTAGTAGTGATTTTTGTAAATTGTGGATGGACAGCGATGACGGACAATGGATGGACGACAGATGGACGACGGACGATGCGTGATCGCATAAGCTCATCCGGCCTGGCCTGCGGCCAGATGAGCTAAAAAGCAGGTATAGTTATGATAATTATGCTTTAATGATTTAGATTTTTTTTTCAATAAAACTCAAACTTTAACTGTAATAAGAATAAAAAAAAAAACTATCCAATGTCCCATTATGGTGTATATGTTGTTATAACGAGTTACCTGATCTGCAGTTTTAAGAGTTCGACTCACCCAAATTCAAAGCTTCTGGAGGAAATAAAGTTAAACTTGAAAAAATTAATCCAGTATAACATGAAGTAGAAACAAATTTAAAGAAATGAATCTAAAAGAAAACAAGTTAGACATGATAAGGGTGACAGAATCATGTTGTGAATGAAAACGAACCATAAGTGAGTTTGGCACTGTCATAAAATTCCCTCAAACTATTCTATGACATTTGTGATCGTTAATGTGAACCTTACAAAATAAAAATACAATGAATGTCTGAATAAAATAAAGATTCACCACAGATATTTATTTTATTGAGGTATTTGATTGCCATTTCTCTGATTTTGATGAATTCAAAGTCAAATAATATGTAATTAGATATTACATGATCATTTTTTTTTACACACACACACACCTGCTACACTCGGCTTCTCAGGAATTTTATAAAAAAAAAAAACAGCACGGCTGGATGGAGATGATTGAACTGGTTTTGTTGGAACTTTATTGATGTAACTCATGAATAATTACTATAAAAATTGTGATTTTCAACTAATATTCAACTCGTGCCATCGGACAGGCAGATGTGGATTTGACTTGTCCAGACCAAACATTTGGTTGTCCCAGACAGTTGGACAACCATTAATGTTGAGCCTTGACACTCATGCCCATGTATGTAAACTTTTGACAGCAACTGAAGCTCTATAACCCATTTCACTCATCTCTGTTTAGTTGTTTAGGTGCACAATGACTGTGTTTCCTTCTCTCTTTAATTATATATATGATTATTTGATGAAATGCAAAACACATGCATCAATGAATATGTATGTGTTTTTGTTAAGTGTCCTTAACCTTATGAAGTGTCCTTAGAGTTTGATAGAAAAGAATTTGTTACTAATATTATTTATGAGAAACAGACGGCACTTAGTGTGAAATACAGCACACAGTGATCTCTGTGAGCTCCATTTGTGATATCATTTACTTCGTATGTTTTAATTATTGCTGCTACTGCTGTTGTTGTTCTTTATTATTATCGAGTTTTTTAAGGTTTTTTTTTTTTAATTGTAAGTTTAAACAGCGGTGTTCATTTCCTGCGAAGCCAAACTTTTCATGTTATGGGAGTTATAAGCTATGCATGAAACCTAATGAGGAAGAACAATGAGCTTGTCATAGGTTAAAGCTAATTCGGGTTCAATTACTCCTCAGTCGCTTAACAGTGAAGATGTGCCATGCTCATTAAGCTAATTGCCATTAATGGCCTCTGTGTAATTAAAAGTTGTGGTTGCACACTCTCATAAGTGTTTGTAGCCACACAGCAAAGTCCAGAAGTCTCCATTAGTGAGGACTGTTTTTATTTATTTTTTATATATATTCAGTTTGCAAAAAATAACATGGAAGTGTCCTTGGCTAATTCTTATTTTTTATCCACATTCACTGGATATGAGCAATTGCCTGCTCTGATTGGCTACTCTACTACTAGGTTATCAGCTCATATACCATGAGTAGAGAAAAACAAAATGGTGGAGCGCATCAAGTCACTGTTATCAAGTATTTATAAGAAACAGAAATAGCTAAAAGAATACAGTCCCCCCCCCAAAAAAAAAAAAAACAACAAAACCCTCCTGTTCCACACTCCAGCCCAGTCGGTGGCAGTAATCACCTTAAGTTGGTTTGCCAACCACCAAAAATACCATAAAGAAGAAGAAGAAGAAAATGGCAGACCATGTTACTGAACCATCTCATCTCATCTCATTATCTCTAGCCGCTTTATCCTTCTACAGGGTCGCAGGCAAGCTGGAGCCTATCCCAGCTGACTACGGGCGAAAGGCGGGGTACACCCTGGACAAGTCGCCAGGTCATCACAGGGCTGACATATAGACACAGACAACCATTCACACTCACATTCACACCTACGGTCAATTTAGAGTCACCAGTTAACCTAACCTGCATGTCTTTGGACTGTGGGGGAAACCGGAGCGTTACTGAACCAACTGAGGACAAAATAAAAACTCTACTTGAAAACAAAACCCCAAAAATGCAACAGAAAAAAAGCAACAAAATATTGAATGAAAGTATTTGATGGTAAGAACAAATCTTTTTTTTCAAGAATTATTATCGCATATTTCACAAATTGCTACTGTCATTTCGCCGGTTTGCTTACATCTTAAGCGGAAATGATTTTGACGGACATTTTGTATGAAGTTTTTGCTTATCGAATTTGTAAAAAATAAAAATGCTCCGTTTCTTAAAATCAAGTGAATGTGGATAGAATAAAACAGTTATTCTGTTTTGTATTATTTACAATGACGTGAATCCACTGTTAAATGAAATTGAGGAAATCCTTGACTAAAACTAAAATCCAGTTATATTTCATTACAGTACATAACATTAACGGCATTTAGCAGACGCTCTTATCCAGAGCGATGTACAACATACCCAGAGCATCCTGGGGAGTAGTTCGGGGTTAGGTGCCTTGCTCAAGGGCAGTTCAGCCATTCCTGCTGGTCCAGGTAATTGAGACAGCGACCTTTTGGTCCCAAAGCTACTTCTCTAACCTTTAGGCCATGGCTTCCCCCCATTTCATTCACATGGATTTTTCTTTCCATCTCCTTAATTTATGTTTTATATTTCATTCTAATGACTGCTCATGTGCTCTGCTAACCCTTCATTCAAAACAGGGAGCATTAAGTCATCCATGTCACATCAGGTGGGCATGGCGTAACTGCTATCATCATCACTTTTGGATATCGGCCAGCATTCTTTTTGAAATGTACGTGATATGTCAAGATAGTATCCAAAATACATATAATTGCTGCTTGAGTTAAACACTGATACTGAATTTGGAGTCACTTTCCCGCTTGAAAATATGAAGATGTATTCAGGTATTCAAATATGTAGAAGTGTATTCATAGTTATCATCTCTTACGCATGTGAGTTATGTGTCCTCTCTCAGTTATGTGTCATCGTCCTGATACATTTCGGTCATTAAAAATTGTTTTTTTTTCAATTACAGTATAAACTGCATTAGCTTACCTGTAAACAAGAGAGTCGTCGTAGGTGCCATTGTACTGGATCTGAAACATGCGAATT
The DNA here is from genome assembly GCF_027579695.1 of Neoarius graeffei. Taxonomy (NCBI): domain Eukaryota; kingdom Metazoa; phylum Chordata; class Actinopteri; order Siluriformes; family Ariidae; genus Neoarius; species Neoarius graeffei. The sequence continues at coordinate 36,269,668 of NC_083579.1, forward strand.
CCAGGAATATTCCTTTGAAAGTTAAATTTGATGAGTGCTGTGGATGAAGTGGCCTCGGCTATGACCACCCGCTTATCTGAGCTCACTTTCGAGTCTGCTGTGTGGTTGCTTCCATTGGCTCCAGTTCTACTAGATGTGGAAATATCAGACGAGCCTGGATCTGGCTCCTGGATATTATTGGTGCTGTTGCTGATGTATGGAAGCTTGATAATGACAAGCTCGATGGTTTGGTGGGCTTCACCGGCTGGGTTTGAAGAGATACAAGTGAAAGATCCGGTATCTTTCACTGTGCTGATCAAGATATCCAAGGTCCCGTTATTGTAAATGATGGCACGTGAGGAGTTTGAGACTAGCTTGCCATCAGGTGATATCCAGTGGATCACAGGTTCAGGATCTCCTCTTGCTTTGCATCGAAGGGTTACACGTTGACCCTCAAGCACCATCATCTCTTGAGAGTGCCTCGTGATAAGGGGTGGCTCACACAGAAATTCCTCCTCCGGAATAGACCAGAAATATCGCCCAGATAAGTTCGGCGGAGTCGCACAAGTCTCCAAATCATCCTCACGACTCAGTCGGCGAAGCCAGAGAAGCTCACAATTACAGTGCAAAGGATTTCCACCAAAACTGAGGGCAAATGATGAAGAAGTAAGAACTCCTGATGTTGCCAGAACTTGCGCCCTTTGGAAAAGAGGATCTGGTGGAAGCTTCTGGAGCTTATTGGAGGTCACATCCAGTCGGTTGAGTTTTTGTAACAAGGAAAAAGTACCTTCTGGAATGTAATCAATCATGTTGTGGTCCAAGCTGAGTGTATGAAGGCTAATCATCTTCTGAATTGCCTCCCAGGGTATCGTTTCAAGGTTGTTATAGGACAAATCCAGCTCCTCCAGGGCCAGAAGGTCATTAAAAGCTCCCAGATGGATGTGAGTCAACTGATTGTTGTTGAGAATCAAATGATGTAGCTTGGACATGCCGCTAAAAGTGTCATTCCCTATTCGAGTCAGTCTGTTATGGTTCAAGTGCAAGGCGCGAAGGTTTTCCAAGTCTGCAAATGCATGAGGCGTAATGTAACTTATCGTATTCCTTGACAAGGTGAGGTCCACAAGCCTGGTCATGTTGGCAAAGTCTTTCCGTTTGACGCTTGTTATAAAGTTGTCAGCGAGCCGTAGCTCCACCGTGTGCCGATCCATGTTGGGTGGCACAAACAGAAGCCCTTTTTTTGCGCAAAGTGTTGCAAGGTTGGGTGATAAAATCTGGCACACACAGCGCTTCGGACAGATCTGGGCCTTCACTGCCATTCCAATGACCAACAGGCAGACAAACAGCTTTTCCATTGTAAAGAGGGTTGAGACACCTGTGAAACAAAACAGATGTGATTCATTACACGCTGTTTGTATCATGTCATCACTTATTTGTATTTTAAAAATAAACCTGATAAATGTTCTGGCTTCATCTACCCCTGTGGTGAACCAGAACATCTGAGAGAGGTGAGCAAGAAAATCCTACTGAATTCTTGAAGCCAATTATAACCAATTTGACCAACAGGTGAAGAATTTCTGACAGTAGTTTTCCACACCTGTACCGCTCCCACATCCTTTTTCAGCAAATTTTCACTTTGTAAAGATATTTTTTTCTCATCCACAAAGAACAGCTAACTTTGTGTCTATTTCACATCGCTTTACACTGGGCTCATAGACTTAAAGGTGAGAAAGCACACATGAGGTGTTGAATTAACTTCTATGTTGCTGAATTGAGATGTACACTCATCAACAACTTTATTAGGAACACCTATTCACCTGCTGTTTTATGCAGTTCTCTAATCAACCAATCCCTTGACAGCAGCACAATGTATAAAATCATGCAGATGCAAATCAAGCACTTCAGTTAATGTTCACTTCAAACATCAGAATGGGAAAAATTGTGATTTCAAAGTGTGACTTTCACTGTGGTATGGGTGTTGGTTTGAGCCAGATGGACCGAGTTGAGTATTTCAGAAACTGCTGATCTCCTGGGGTTTTCACACACAACAGTCACTAGAGTTTACACAGAATGGCGCGAAAAACAAAAAACAATGAGTGAGCGAAATGGCCAGATTGGTTCAAGCTGCCAGGAAGGATATAGTAACTCATATTCACTCTTTAAAACCATGGTGATCTGAAAAGCATCTCAGCATGCAACAGCTGAAGAACACATTGGGTTCCACTCCTGCAGCCAAGAACAGGAATCTTAGAATCAAGAACAAGTTCTTATTAAAGTGGCCAGTTAGTGTATATCTAGCTGGAGTGTTTGAGTAATGTTAATAATGATAAGTTCAGGCTTGCTTTACAATTCAAAAAGGAAACAAAAAAAAAGAAGAGAAACTTTGGATGGTCAGCAGATCCTTCTCAAAGCTATAGCTGTGAACAAACTGCCATAGTTTTTTTGATCACAAAAAAAACTGTTAATATCTGACATCATGCTACATATGATCCAAACACCAAGCCAACAACAAACACCACCACAGCTCTAAATGCAGCATCATTCAGCCAGAGTGTTCATGAAGCAGCTTGGGCAAAGAACATCAGCACCAACCAAACAGTCAAAGAACCAGAGGGCAATGAACCTCCCCATCAGTATCAAGAGCAACACACATTCTGAACGCACTGATGCACTTCATTCAACTCCACGAAAGTGCATGAAAGACCAGTACCAGGAAAGTCCATTGCTCAATTTCCACAACCAAGAACCAGCACCAGTGAAAAAACATTGCCAATTAAAGCAAAGTCGTGTCAAGTGTTCAACCACTGAACCCATTAGGGATTTTTTTTTTTTCAGTTTCCCCTTTGGGAGAACCCTTAAAGACTGTCTATCGAATACCTACAACAAAGTGTTTCCATATCAGAAATGGTTCCATCCCTTAATTATCCAGTGAAGTCCAACGAACCCTTTTTCATGGTGTATACAAAACTCCAAGATACTGTTGCTAAAGTTTAAGCATCTATGGACTATGTGTGAAGAAAAGAATGGGTTCTTTTAGTGTTCTTTAAATGTTCTTCACAAAAAAAGGGTCCACATGAAACCCTTTATGACAGTAAAACATTTTGTTGTTGGGTTCAACAGAGAGTTTCTCCACAAACATTAGTTATTAAGCGTATGCTTACGATAACTTACTACTGTATGGTGGTGTAGTGGTTAGCACTGTTGCCTCATAGCAAGAAGGTTCTGGGTTCGAACCTCATGACTGATGGGAGCCTTTATGTGTGGCGTTTGCATGTTCTTCTGTGTCTGGGTGCCTGCCCCCCCCAGTTTAAAGACACATAGATTAGGTAAAATACCCAGCCACTGGGGTTGCACAAGACAGTGCATACTTAGTGCCAGGTTGTGTCAGGAAGGGTGTCTGGTGTAAAAACCTATGCCAAATCAAATATGTGGAACATGATGATCTACTGTGGCGACTCCTAACGGGAGCAGCAGAAAACATTATTCTTTTATTTTTACTTATTTAATTTTTTTTTTTACTAATTATACTGTTGTATGTAAGCTTAGGTGAAGAATTTAAATGAAAATAATGCTAGCAAAGTAAAGTGAGACAAGCCAAACTATACAGCAACAACGAGCATTCTTTTAGTTGATATCTAATTAAGAGTCTTCATCCTCTGCATGGAACCCTTTCTATTCAGAATGTACAGTATTTTGTTATAGGTTTCAAAATAGAAATTTTTAGGGTTCTTTCATAAGTATATTTATTGCTTTATACTTTTTCTTGGAAATAAAATTTTCATTTGTGTATTGGCTGTTATGATTTGTATGAATTATGGAGTATTTTTCTTTACACTATACATTTTTACTATTTAAGTGAGTGTGATTTAATAAAACTCATGCCAGGTTAAACAAGACAAAAAAAAAAAGTAAGACACAGTAGCGTGAACAACAACAGCAACAAATATAATATAGAGGGTTCTTTAGATAATTAAAGATTCTTATCCTCCTAAGTTTGAGATACACCTGAAGAACCCATAATTCAGCTCTGTAAGCATTAATTACAGAGTGAAGGCTTTCATTTGGCACTGAAGATACTGGTTTATAATAATCCTGCCTGAAATAGACCAGATTAGTGAAGCAGCGTGTTGTTTTTTTATTTTTACGCAGGAATCATGACTAATAGCTCTGATTACGTCTGAGACGAACAATCTTGGCTCCTTGGCATGTTCCAGAGATCAGGAACATTATTGATTCACCTGATCTCACTCAGACTCATATTTAATTTATATAGTTTGATAGATATTTATAAGCATCATTGTATTTGTCTGGCTCTGACACACCTCTCAGAGTGACTCATGAACCACACACACACACACACACACACACACACACACACACACACACACTCACTCTCTCTCTCTCTCTCTCTCTCTCTCTCTCTCTCCTCACCCTCTCTGCCTTTAACACTGTCTTTAAAAGCAGAGCTTTCATAACATCTTTGGATGTGAACTATGTCTCTGAGACCTTCACTGAGCCACTGAAAACACTCCACTAAAAATACTCCACAAATACTGATAAATGAACTCACCACATTTTCACAATAATATGGGCCCCCCCCCGGATGATGTAAATGTGGCATTTAAAATAATGCATAATTACAGATTAAGTGGTTCTGCATGATAGGAAGGTTCAACCTGAAAATGAATGAATGAATGAAGTCTAAAAATATGAATGCAATAGGATTAAAGAACAACATAAATGTTAAAATTTAATAAAATTGGCATAAATTGGTATATTCATATTTAAATATGAATGAAACCTTTTTTCTGGGCGGCACGGTGGTGTAGTGGTTAGCGCTGTCGCCTCACAGCAAGAAGGTCCTGGGTTTGAGCCCAGTGGCCGGTGAGGGTCTTTCTGTGTGGAGTTTGCATGTTCTCCCCGTGTCCGCGTGGGTTTCCTCCAGGTGCTCCGGTTTCCTCCACAGTCCAAAGACATGCAGGTTAGGTTAATTGTTGGCTCTAAATTGACCGTAGGTGTGAATGGTTGTGTGTCTCTGTGTGTCAGCCCTGCAAAAACCTGGTGACTTGTCCAGGGTGTACCCTGCCTCTTGCCCATAGTCTGCTGGGATAGGCTCCAACTTGCCTGCGACCCTGTAGAACAGGATAAGCGGCTACAGATAATGGATGGATGAAACCTTTTTCTGCTCACACTGGAGTATTCTTCTTTTTGTACCTTTTTTCTGTTTGTTTTTTCCCCCTTCATTTGAGTCAGTATGGGTACTGGAAAGGTGTTAAAAACAAACAAATAAATATTTTAATGTAATAAACAATCATGCAAAAGTAAGTACATAAATGTAATTATATAACTGTATAGTATTTCACTAATTAAAATTAATTAAACTATGCAATAATAATTAAAAAAGAAGCATGATTTTTTTTAAGTAGGGCAATAAAAAGTAAGTATACCATTCTCTCCACAATTATTGGCACTCCTTGTAAAGATTTACTAAAAATGTTGAGAATAAAAAAAAAAATCACATTTTGGTGAAGTCGCTTCATGTCACACTGAAAAAATGAGAAAAAGCCAACCTTTAATTGAAATCAATTTATTCATAGAAAAACAAATCCCTCATTAAGAAATAATTACTTTCAACAAAAACACATGTACCACTATTATTGGCACCCCTGTATTTAATACTTTGTACACCCTCCCTTTGCCAGTAAAACAGCACTGAGTCTCTCTTATAACATTTCATAAGGTTGGAGATACAAATCAGGGAATATGAGACCGTTCCTCTTTACACACTCTCTTCACATCATCCAGGGTCCTCGGCTCTCTCTTGTGCTCGCTCCTCTTCAGCTCAGCCCACAGGTTTTCTATGGGGTTCAGGTCAGGGGACTGAGATGGCCATAGCAGAAGCTGGATTCTGTGGTCAGTGAACCATTTTTGTGTTGATTTGGACATATGCTTCAGATCACTGTCCTGCTGGAAGATCCAGTGATGACCCAGTTTTAGTTTTCTGGCAGAGGCAGCCAGATTTTGATTTAAAATGTCCTGGTATTTCATGAAGTCCATGCTGCTATGTACCCTAACAAGGTTTCTAGAGCCTTTGGAGGAAAAATAGCCCCAAAACATCACAGAATCTCCACCATATTTTACAGTTGGGATCGGGTTCTTTTCATTATAGCCATCCTTCCTTTTACACCAAATCCACCCTGAGTGAGGTGCTTATGTTTGTGGTTAACTGACAGAACAGGCTTTTTTTCTGACATACCTTCCAGATAATCTGTAGGTATGGAGGTGGCGTCTGATGGTGGTTTTGGAAACTTGGAAACCCCAAGATTTTACTTTTTCTTGAAATTCATCAATAGTGATTCTCCCCGTCATTGTACATGGGGACAAAATAAACTTGGGTCCTCTTCCAGGCAAGTTCGTCACAGCGCCAGTTGGTGTCCATTTTTTATTATCGCCCTAACAGTAGAAATGGACAGTTTCAGATGAGTAGCTATTTTTTATAACCATTCCCTAACTTATGAAGGTCAACACAAGTTATTTAATAATTATAAGACTGGTAATGTGTATATGAGAACATTACTGTCAATGCAAGATACATTAATCCTCCCCCCCCAAAAAAAAAAAAATAATAATAATTAATTAAAAAATGACCTGCCACATCAGTCAATATTCAGTACATTTATCAATATAGAACATAGAACAATTTGGTTTGTGTGTTCTCTTATGTTCCTATGTTGATGGATGACGAAGGGAATTTGGCCTCTGTGTCACCTCATATTTGTTCCCCAGTTAATCAGGAAGTCATGGATTACAGATTGAAGGTTCCTACACACTCCAATCAACTAAAAAATACTGTACAATTTAAATGGGAAACATACTTCAGTTACATTGTGTTCACTATAATTTCCAGGGGTGCCAATAATAATGGCACATATGTTTTTGTTGAAAATAATTATGTCTTGATGAGTGATTTTGTTTTTCTCTGGATAAATGTACTTCAATTAAAAGTTGGATTTTTCTTATCTTTCCAGTGTCAGATGAAGCGACTTCACCAAAAGGTGGATTTTTTTCAGTGTATTAATTATTATTTCACCTCTGACTGTTTCTGAAAACAAAATGGTGGCTTGGTACATTTGTGATGCTAATAACTTTTGGGTTTTTTAAATATGTTTAAAATTATTATTTCAATAAATAAATAATGAAGAGGTTACAGAGGAACATCTCAGGCTTAGTGATTTCTGTCAGGAGAAAATAAATATTAATTTGAATCAGAGGCAATTTTACTGCCATAAAGTTGTGCAAATTACAAGTTTTCAGTGGAGCAAAAATACTGGCAACCGTCATTCAGCCTTTAGTTAACCTTCATTTAAATCCATCACCGCAAACATTGAGCTCATTAACTCCATCCAGACCTGAGGGGTTTTTTTTGTTTGTTTGTTTTTTAATTATTGATTTTAGAATTAACTTGAAAAAGTTTGTAGAATTTCAGATAATTTTTAAATTTGTTATTAAATGATGTCACTAATTTGAGAGGTTTAATGCAGGGTTCATAAAATCAGTCCGACAATTTTCACTTCATTTTATTTACAAAGCATAATTATAAAGCATTTCTGTATAACGATCTATCAACACATTCAGATCATTGTACTCCTCTTTCTTTCTTTCTTTCTTTCTTTCTTTCTTTCTTTCTTTCTTCACTCTTTTACTTTTGTTATTATTTATTGTTATTGTTTCATTTTTGTTATTGTTATTCTGTGCGTCCTTTTTAATTGGTTCTTTCTTTGTCTACTTATTTAAGTTTGTAAAGAGAAAATAAATGAATAAGAATAAATAACTAAATAATAATAATAATGTTCTCCCCGTGTATGCGTGGGTTTCCTCTGAGTGTTCCGGTTTCTTCCCACAGTCCAAAGACATATGGGTTAGGTCAGCGGGCTACTCTAAATTACCCATAGGTGTGAATGTGAGTGTGAATGGCTGTCTATCTGTCTGTGTTAACCCCATGATAGATTGGCAACCTGTACACAGGGTGTACTCTGTCTCTCAATGTCCAGTGTCAGCTGTGATTGGCTCCAGCTCACCTGTGACCCGTAATGGATAAACGGTATAGACCCTTTTCACGTGACGTCACGACAAATGCGGCCGCCATTTTGGACATGTACTACCAGTAGTTTACCACAGCCAACATTGAAGAATGGCAGCAAAGAAAGTTTTTACTTTCAGCAAGACTTCCATCATGCCACTATATTGTTGTGCACCTGGATGTAGTAACCATCAACAAACAAGGCAAGGTTTATCATTTTATCAGATCCCGACAGAGAAGATGGATAGCGGCCATTAACAGGAAAGATTGGCAGCCCTCGGCATACCAACGCTTTGTTGGAGGTAAGACGAATAAAATTAGCCAGAAAAGGCATTACATTGCTATTAACATTCTGTGGCGGCGAGTGTGTAACCAAATAGGTTAAAATAACCCATTGTAACCTCTTTGTTCTTCTGTAGTAGCTATTGTTGACTAGCTAATGTCAACAACATAGTAGCTAGTATGTTACTGTAGCAATGTTTATGTTCAGTCATTTGGATGACTGTTAAAACGTTTCAGTCTCAAGTTTTTCCTTTACTGCATTTACTAGTTTACTGTAATTATGATCCGGCAGCTATTTACACTGGATCCGGTGTAAATAGCTGCCGGATCATAATTACAGTAAACTAGTAAATACAGTAAAGGAAAAACTTGAGACTGAAAGGTTTTAACAGTCATCCAAATGACTGAACGTTAACATTGCTACAGTAACATACTAGCTACTATGTTGTTGACATTAGCTAGTGCTAACAGCTAGCTGCTAGTACACTGCTACAACACAGACACCGACCCTAATAATACAGTTCTTGGTCATTGCCTGGTAACAGCAAATTTATAACGGGCCATGTCTCAACAGACTAAGAAGTTATTTCAATGACATTTAATAACATCTTGTTTATCCTGAGGACCGAAAGTAAATGAAAATGTGAACAAACCTTAGCTGTAATAAGATGGCGACCACCAGCTCCAGGGACGACCCACTGATGTAGGCATGTTACCCAGCCTGACACAAAATATTTGTAGGCATCCAAACTCTTATACGCTTTCAGATCAATACCTGTGTATGGCGATGGGTTTTTAACGACATAGGTATACAGATCATGTGGGCCGAAGTCAGGTAAAGACGAGGGCTTCGTGTACTTCCGTACGTCAGTAAACAATCCTGGTGGAAGCAGGTAAACGTCGTTCTCTAAGCCTGCTAACCTCAATTTTTGCAAATACCTCTCCCTCTGCTCGCCCTGTAAATGCCCTACGTCGCTGGATAGTGAAGGTGTTTTCTGCATCTCGCTCCTTTTTCTTTTATGTTTTTCGTTTGTCGCCTTCCTCGCATTCAAACCGATTCGAGCCAAAGTCCACTACATGTCCAAAATGGCGGTCGCGTTTACGAAGGTCACGTGACTGAAAAGGGTCTATAGCTAATGGATGAATGAATGAATGAATGAATGAATGAATGAAAAGCAGAAATAAATGATCACTGCACCTACAGTTTATACATTTTCCCATCACTGTGTAGTATTGAAGTAATACATAATCCCACCGCAGTACAGGATGTAATTAGAGCATCAAAACTTTTGTAGGGTGCCAGTACATTTGGCCTGAAGGCTGTAAGTTGATGAGCAATCGATCTGCAGTTCTGCAAAGTACACAAAGTTCACAGCAGTAGAAAGGGACACAGAGAGAGAGAGAGAGAGAGAGAGAGAGAGAGAGAGGATGCTGCTGTCCAATCGCTCAGACACATGCTGCTTGTGTTCATTACATAGCTGTAATTCTTCACCATCGATTCTCATTCTCTCTCTCTCTCTCTCTCTCTCACACACACACACACACACACACACAGAGCCAGGAAGGAGTATGTGTGAGAGTGTAATGGCGAGGGCAGACGTGAGATGGAGGACGATACATTAACGATCTGATCTCCATTCTCAGTGTTTATATAAAGTGCACTAACAATATTAGTGCTAAAATATTAGCAGGAGGCTGCACTACCGTGCATGCTAAACCTATGCAGCACGAATCCTTAGAACGCTAAGAACATTCACCTATAAAGCCTTACACTGCTTAAAACATCATAAAACGTGAGACAACTAAGAACATTGAGAAAGCCGTGGAACACGTCGAACATCCATCCACAAAGCCTTAGAACACTTATACCCTTAATCCATAAAACTTTAAAACACTTAGAACATTAATCAATAAAGCCTTATAATGTTTAGAATTTTAATCCAAAAAGCCTTAGAAAACTTAGAACATTAATCCATAAAGCCTTAGAATCCTCAAAACTTTCATCCAAAAAGCATTGAAACACTTCAAACATAAATCCATATAGCCTTAGAACACCAAGAATGTTCCCTCATAAGCTTTAGAACACCAAGAATGTTCCCTCGTAAGCTTTAGAACACCAAGAATATTCCCTCATAATCTTTAGAACACCAAGAATGTTCCCTCGTAAGCTTCAGAACACTTAGAACGTTCCTTCGTAAGCTTTAGAACACCAAGAATGTTCCCTTGTAAGCTTTAGAACACCAAGAATGTTCCTGCGTAAGCTTTAGAACACTTGGAATGTTCCCTCGTAAGCTTTAGAACACCAAGAATGTTCCCTCGTAAGCTTTATAACACCAAGAATATTCCCTCGTAAGCTTCAGAACACTTAGAACGTTCCTTCGTAAGCTTTAGAACACCAAGAATGTTCCCTTGTAAGCTTTAGAACACCAAGAATGTTCCTGCGTAAGCTTTAGAACACTTGGAATGTTCCCTCGTAAGCTTTAGAACACCAAGAATGTTCCCTCGTAAGCTTTATAACACCAAGAATATTCCCTCGTAAGTTTTAGAACACTTCAAATGTTCCCCTGTAAGCTTTAGAACACCAAGAATGTTCCTTCGTAAGCTTTACAACACTAAGAATGTTCCTTTGTAAGCTTTACAACACTAAGAATGTTCCCTCGTAAGCTTTAGAACACTTAGAACATTAATCCATAAAGCCTGAGAATGTTTTTCCATAAAGCCTTAGAACTTTACTCCATAAAACCTTAGAACACTTAGAATGTTACTTCATAAACTCTGAGCATGCTTAGAACATTACTGCATCAAGCCAGAGAGCCATAATCCATCAAGCCTTAGAACACTTCGAACATTACTCCATAATTTCTTTGAATGTTACTCCATCAAGCCTTCAAATATCAATCCAGAAAACCTTAGAACATTAAAACGTTAAAAGTACACGGCCATTCGATTTCATAAAATCAGTGAAATTTAGTTTCCTCTCAAATTTGGTCAGTTTGATATATGTTTATTTCTGTCAGGCTTGTAGTACTTGATTCTGACTCGTGTCCCCTTTTAAGGACTCGTGACTCGACTTGGACTTGAGCACTGATGACTCAGACTTGGACTCAGACTCGTGCATTAACTGCATTCAGACTCGTAAATTGGAGACGAGGACTCAGATTTTTTCTTTATTTTTTGTAACATGCCATAATAATTTGACATAAGAGCTTTATATCTACATTAATTTTTGTACTAATTTCGTGCAAGAGTGTCACACCTGCGTGCCTTGGTGCGTGCATCAGATAGACTCTCAGGCACGCTACAGACAGCGCGCGCACCAAGTGGACTCTCGAACGCGTGCCATAAATGACTCACACCTGCACAGGATTAAGGCGCAATCAGCATGCCGATATAAAAACTGTGAAAACATATTTACTTTGTGAAGTATAGAGTTGCGTTGCTGACACATTACCGAGCCTTATTTCCTTGTTTGGTTTCCTGATCCTTGGTTTCCTGTTTCTCCTCTTTGATTCTGCAGAGTCTACGATAGCCTGTTTGTGCCTCGTTCGACTTATTGCCTGTTCCACTGTTTAACGATTTTGCCTGCCATTCTGGATTGTTTACCTGTCTTCACTTATATTAATAAACACACCTTCTACACTTACATCCATCTCCTAACCATGTCTGACAGAATACTGTGCACTCCCTGACAAAGAGAAGCACATTCACCTGTTCATACGTCATGTTCAGGAACAAACTAATGTTAATGGCGCTAAAACAGCCACCGTCAAATGGTGCGGTTAGAGTCTTGTTCTCAGACTCAACTCGGATCAATAGTGGACTCGACTTGAAATTTTTTTTTTAATGACTTGGTCTTGACTCAGACTTGAACACTGGGGATTTGAGACTGGACTCAGACTTAAGGTTTAGTGACTCGACTACAACACTGATTTCTGTAATATCTAAAAAAAAAAACAGGCCATTCTGTGGCTGGAAAATTATTTAATTTGAGGGGATTCCCTAGCAAATAACATGCATGAAATCACTCACTTCATGCAATCAAGCAGACAGAGGAAGTCCGTGTGTGCATGCGCATGCTTACTTTCGCCTTCTTCTTTTTCTTCTTCTTTTGGGTTTTACAGCAGCTGGCATCCACAGTGTTGCATTACTGCCATCTACAGGTTTACCTTGACCGTGCACTGACAGTTACATCATTCTGTCACAAAGCGAACAGCTGATCACACAGAGGTGCTCGCTGACTGCCGATATTTATTAGTTTGGTCCTGCGTTTCCTTTCCTTCGCAACATAACATCTTTTCTTCTCGCTTTCCGTTACTGTAGTCGGTCTTCATTTCATTCGCATCCTCCACTGTTCTCTCCTGTTTCAAATTTGTATCCCACAATGCCTTGCATGAACGGGGAAAGCCCACCATGTGATACATGACATGGCCTCTTGAATTGGGTCATGGTGAAACAGGAAAAAATAGCGGGGAATTTAGGGTCACATGGCCTTAAATTTATTAATTGTTCTATTTTTAAAAATCTAATAAAATTGGAAGTCTGTGATTCGAATTCAGTAGCTTTCAGTCCACTAAACAAAAATAACTGAGTGTCAGGAAAAATTATTTTTATGACCTACACTTGAAAAATCTGAAAGACAGTCTACCTTTAATCCATAAAGCTTTAGAACACTTAAACCTTACTCCACCAAGCCTGAGAACTTTATTCCATAATGCCTTAGAACACTTTGAACATTAGTCAATTACATCTTACCAACCCCATTTCCAGAAAAGTTGGGACATTTTCCAAAATGGAATACAAACAAAAATCTGTGATTTGTTCATTCACGTGAACTCTTATTTAACTGAAAAAAAAAGTTGGGACAGAGGCAAAATAAGACTGAAAAGTTTATGGGATATTCAAATAACTCCATTTTGGAAGATTCCACAATAAGCAGGTAAATTCGTTACATGACTGAGTATAGAAGGAACAGCACCAAAGGCTCAGTCTTTGGAAGCAAGGGGTGGGTTCATTGCTTTGTGATAAAATGCATAAGAGAATTGTGAGTCAATTCAAAAACATTTCTCAATGCAAGATTTTAGGTCTTTCAAAATCTACAGTACATAATATTGTCAAAAGTTTCAGGGAATTCAGAGACGTCTCAATGTGTAAAGGGCAAGGTCTGAAACCACTGCTGAATGTGTGTGACCTTCGAGCCCTCAGGTGGCACTGCCTGAGAAACCATCATGCTAATGTGACAAATATAGCCACATGGGCTCGGGAGAACTTCAGAAAACCATTGTCACTTAACAGAGTCCACTGCTGCATCTGGAAATGCAACCTGAAACTGTATGATGCAAGGAGGAACCCATTCATCAAGACTATGCAGAAACACCTCTGATTTCTCTGGGCCTGAACTCATCTCAGATGGACCGAAAGACAGTGGACATGTGTATTGTGGTTAGATGAGTCCACATTTCAGCTTGTTTTCGGGAAAACTGGATGTCGAGTTCTCAGTGCCAAAGGTGAATGAACACGACCATCCAGTTTGTTATCAGAGAAAGGTGCAAAAGCCAGCATCTGTGATGGTACGGGGGGGATCAGAGCCCATGGCATGGGTGAGCTGCATGTGTGTGAAGGTTACATTGATATATTGGGGCATATATTGGGATTTTAGAGAGATATATTCATCAAGGTCACGTCTCTTCCCAGGAAGTCCATGCTTATTTCAGCAGGACAGTGCCAGGCCTCATCCTGCATGAACTACAATAGTGTGGCTTCGTAGACACAAAGTGCATGTGCTTGACTGGCCTGCTGCCAGTCCAGCTCTGTCTCCTATTGAGAATGTATGGCGCATCATGAAGAGGAGAATCAGACAACGGTGACCACGGACTGTAGAGCAACTGAAGTCTTGTATCAAGCAAGAATGGACAAAAATTCCAATTGCAAAACTGCAACAATTAGCATCCTCAGATCCCATATGATTAAAAAGTGTTATTAAAACACTTTTCTCTCACGGAAGGCGGTCGCATTTCTCTCCCTCTCCTCTCCCTTATCTTCCCTGCTTTGCTCCTCTCGTCTCATCTGTCTACTGTCTATACTTTTGAGAGACTCTCTCCGCACTGCTCTCCAAACTAAAAATCATGTAATTGATAAGTTGGTCTCTTAACGCAATTGACACAATTTTCTCAATGAGGAGCCTGGGTTTGGGGGAACCAGCCTGTCCTGCCGGAACATCTGCAGCTGGCTACAAGATGGATGCGTGGGAGAAGTGGCGGGTCGTGTGCCTGGCGGTTCTTTCTGTGGAGGGCGTTGAAGACATCTACCTATTCGGAACCATGATTACAGGTCTTTTGCTGATTGGATTAGGCATTACCCTGGTTTATTGAGGAAATCAGAAAATGGTGACAGCTGTCCAAAGCCCCATAAAGCTGCCCGACATGATTGAAGTGGTGGGCAGAGCTGTCGGCACTCAGACTGTGGCTATTCAGAACTTGAACCGCAACATGGATAACATCATGGAGAAGCTTTTGGCTTTGCAAAGGAAAATGGATCAATTCGGAGACCAGAATGGAGAAACAGAGTAGTCGTGTAAAAGAATGCATCTATTCGCCCCAAGACCAAGCAATCCCAATCTTATCTGCTTTCGGCCCCCTCAGTCAGCACTGGCCTCAGTCAAGGCCGTTGCTGGAACAACAACTCCCACTGAAGCTCACTGCAGTGAGACGCTCTTGCATTCCTTCCCCCACTTCCCACAGTCGCCGCTTTTTATCCCCAGTGTGACAAGCGGGTGCACGACCAGCGCCGTCATGGCTGCAGGAACAGACGGCTGATTGCTTGCGCTGGGTTACCTTCACCCCCCCCCTCCCCCCTCAAGTCCTGAGTTTCATGTTGTAAAGTGTACTTATTTTGTGCTTATGTGCTGAGGTATTTTTTTTTTAATGTTCCCACACTGTACTCCCCATAGGAGCATAGTGTGGGGGTTACTTTTTCTCCTCCCCTCTCCTCATGTTACTCTGTATTTTTCTTTCCATCCCTGTCTTCCTGTTCTCTCTACTCCCCCTCTGTCAATTGTATGTATGTATGTACAAACGGGTTGATGGCCAATTTCGCTGGTACTTGTGACTAGTGACAATAAAGGGTTCATTCATCATTCATTCAAAAGGAAAGGTGAGGTAACACAATGGTAATAATGTCTCTGTCCCAACTTTTTTTTTTTTGAGTGTGTTCCAGGCATCAAATTTTAACTTTGTTTATATTTACAAAATACAATTAAGTTGGTCAGTAAAACTATTGAAAATCTTTTTTTGTACTTTTGTCAGTTAAATAAAGGTTCATGTGAATGAACAAATCACAGATTTTTGTTTTTAGTGCATTTTGGAAAATATCCCAGCTTTTCTGAAAATGGGGTTAGGACAATGTTAATCCATAAATCTTTAGAACATTTAGAATGTTACTCCATACAGTCTTAGGCCCTGTTTACATTATTTCGAATCAGCGGATCATCAGATTAACGTTTTTAAAACGATTCGCGTGCACACAGCAACGCCAATACACGATTCGCGTGCACACAGCAACGCCAATACACGGATACGCTAATCATATGACTAATTAGACGGCACGTCACATGATCCCAGTGCATATCGGGCATGCGCAAGTCACTCACCACTTGCAAGTGGAAGGATGGCAAGCGAATACCTTCTCCAGCAGATAAACACACCTGGCTGTGATGTTCATGTTCTCACTGAGTTTAAGTGCCTGAAGGAGGTTGAAATGTGTAAATAAACCTCAGTGCAGCTCAGCGCTTCCTCCTGCGCTCCAAATCACTCCGCCCTGAACAGCGAGTGCCCTCTGGAGGGTGCGCACTCCGGCCCCGCGCAGCTCACAGAGCGCGCGAGTGAAACGCACGAGCAGTTATTCGGGACTGAGCCGCTGTGTGTGTGATCCCAACGCCAGCGAATCAGGAAGGTGGATGTCACAGTGACGTTGTCCAATGATGACGTCAGCTAGAGCTCAGCACAGCATATCCGCGTATCCTCAATGTTTACACAGCACCGGACCAGACACGAACTGGATTGAATACGTGGGCTCTGGCGGATTCCCGTTTCCCGGCGTTTTAATGTGAACGGACAGTGCATCCGCGAAGAAAACGAGACAGATATGGTCTAATGTAAACTTGGCCTTAGAATGCTTAAAACATTACTGCATTAAGGTGGAGAACCATAAAGCCTTAGAGCACTTAGAACATGACTCCATAAAGCCAAGGATCATTAACCCATAATGGCTTAAACACTTAGGAGGTTACTCCATAATGTCTTAGAACGTTACTCCATCAAGCCTTGGTGCACTTAGAACATTACTCCATAAAGCCTTAGAACACTTGCAATGTTAATTCATAAATCATTCGAATGCCTAGAACGTTTATCCATAAAGTCGTATAACTCCATCCATTATCTATACCACTTCTCGGTCAGGGTTACAGGGGAAGCTGAAGGGGAGAGGTGGGATATATCCTGGACAGGTCACTAATCTATCACAGAGACAAACAACCATTTACACTCACATTTAGTAGCCAGTTAAACTAATCCGCATCTCTTTGGACTGTAGGAGGAAACCAGAGCACCCAGAGGAGACCCATGCAGGCAGGGAGAACACAGAAAGGCACCAGTCAACCACAAGGTTCGAACCCAGAACATTCTTGCTGTGAGACAACAGTGCTAACCATTGCACCACCATGCCACCTTCCATCTATTATCCATCCATCCATCCATCCATCCATCCATCCATCATCTGTAGCCGCTTATCCTGTACAGGGTCACGGGCAAGCTAGAGCCTATCCCAGCTGACTATGGGCGAGAGGTGGGGTACACCCTGGACAAGTTGCCAAGTTATTGCAGGGCTGACACATAGAGACAAACAATCATTCACACTCACACCTACGGTCAATTTAGAGCCACCAATTAGCCTAACCTGCATGTCTTTTTCATTAATTTCTTTCTTTCTCTTTTCCTTCCTTAATTCGTTGTTCTTTTTCTTTTTTCCTTTGTTTGCTCTGTCTGTCTTTTTCTGCTGTTAGTCAAGTTATGTTAGATTTTGCTGTGGACATGAAGAAAAAATGTCAAAACAAACAAATATCTTATGCCGTTCCCTCCTCTGGCATCACTCACACACACACACACACACACACACACACACACACACACACACACACACATTTCTGCGTCCCATCTGCACATTCACAGCAAGACCACTGTTCAGCATTTCAAGCACTTTGGATAATAAATGTGTGTGTGTGTGTGTGTGTGTGTGTGTGTGTGTGTGTGTGTGTGTGTGTTTGCACCACCATCATTATTGATCAGCTGTACTAAGCACATTAACTTCAAAAATAACACTGTAATAATAACAGAACGGTCCACAGCACTCTGCTCCAGAGAATTGCACTTGTTTCTTCAGCTATTAAATACTAACATGATTATTCCACTCTTTCTGGATTAAACATTTATCATTCCATGAATTTACAGCACCATTGCACACATCGATTTGATTCCTTAACCATGGATGTGAATTTGATTTAATTTGATTTCCTAATGATTTCACATTTAAGAGTTTGATTCCTTAATTTACAATTCAACTTAGGAGTTTGATTCTCTAACAGTTTCCATATATGAATTTAATTCTTTCATTAATGATTCCTTAATGATTCATGCTTATCAGTTTGATTCTTTAAAGATCTGATTCCTTAAGATTCATGCTTATCAGTTTGATTCTTTAAAGGTCTGATTCTTTAATGATTCATGTTTATCAGTTTGATTCTTTCAAGGTCTGATTCCTTAAATGATCCCCACTTATTAATTAGAAAAGTCTTACCAGTTTGATTCATTAAAGGGATCCTCCAGCGGATTGATTTTCAGACTTATTTTATGTAAAATTAGTTGTAGATTTGAAAAATCAAACTTTCATTTTCAGAGACCAAATAGTTTTCAATAATTTTTTTTTTTAGACTACTGGATGAGCTTCCTGTGGTAGTGATGTATGCGATGATGTCAGGTAGTGGCCATTTGCAACAGCTTCAGATGTTTTTAGTACAAAATCTCTACTAAGTTTACATTTTAGTATGGCTGTACCATCCCAATTCCAACCAGAATATCATGAAGATGAAATAGTGGATTACAGTAGCAATTCCAATGGAGAAAATAATGACAAAACAGAGCTCAACTCCGAATATAGAATGTCCAAAGAAGTTTCATCGTGGTGTTGTTGTGGCCAACGTCAAGCTACGGACGCAGATGAATTGTGGATTTGTTGCTGTGAATTGCAGCCTCTGTCTCATTTAACAGAAGGTCTTGTGTCTGAAGCGAATGCTCCGTCTCTTGAGCTGTCAGTAATTGTTCTTCAATGTCAGTGTTTTCTTTATCACCTATATTTTCTTCCAATATACACTAAAGAATCTACAACACATCGGAATACTGATTAAAATTCACCAGGTAAGACATCAATAATATACTACAAAGAATCATGGTCGAACAAAGTCGAAACTAATCTCCCGGCGGTGTTGTCTCTGTTGCCACTCAATACTGCATTGGCGGACGTTTGGAGCTGAACGATGGGCAAATATTCTTGGCCCAGCATCATCTTTTATCTTTCTTTTAATTCTAGATGTCTCCATTAATCTTGCTTTTAATTTAATCAAATAATTGAAACAGGATGATTCAAAATGTTCAGAACATAACTAGGGCACCGCATGCAGATTGTTTTGAGGTCTGCTGATGGCATGAATCCATTTTTTTGTGAATAATCGGGCAATTCTGGCCAGGTAAACAGTGAAAAGATATCTTATATTTCTTTTTAGCATCACTGTGGCATTTATATGCTACACAATGAGGCATACGTATTTAAAAACGGCTAAATTTAGTAAAAATACTTGTAAAACTAGCAAAACTATGATGTAAACAGAGAATATAAACAGCTGAGTTACTCCAAGTGACCGCTACCTGACGTCATCACATATGTTATCACCACAAGAAGCCCATTTGGCATTTAAAAAAAAAAAAAGCATTTTTCTCGAAAACTATTTGGTCTACGAAAAAATTTTCAAATCTACGACTAATTTTACATGAAATGTTTGAAAATCAATCTGCTGGAGGATCCCTTTAACAATTCCCAATTACAACCCCGATTCCAAAAAAGTTGGGACAAAGTACAAATTGTAAATAAAAACGGAATGCAATAATTTACAAATCTCAAAAACTGATATTGTATTCACAATAGAACATAGACAACATATCAAATGTCAAAAGTGAGACATTTTGAAATTTCATGCCAAATATTGGCTCATTTGAAATTTCATGACAGCAACACATCTCAAAAAAGTTGGGACAGGGGCAATAAGAGGCTGGAAAAGTTAAAGGTACAAAAAAGGAACAGCTGGAGGACCAAATTGCAACTCATTAGGTCAATTGGCAATAGGTCATTAACATGACTGGGTATAAAAAGAGCATCTTGGAGTGGCAGCAGCTCTCAGAAGTAAAGATGGGAAGAGGATCACCAATCCCCCTAATTCTGCCCCGACAAATAGTGGAGCAATATCAGAAAGGAGTTTGACAGTGTAAAATTGCAAAGAGTTTGAACATATCATCATCTACAGTGCATAATATCATCAAAAGATTCAGAGAATCTGGAAGAATCTCTGTGCATAAGGGTCAAGGCCGGAAAACCATACTGGGTGCCTGTGATCTTCGGGCCCTTAGACGGCACTGCATCACATACAGGCATGCTTCTGTATTGGAAATCACAAAATGGGCTCAGGAATATTTCCAGAGAACATTATCTGTGAACACAATTCACCGTGCCATCCGCTGTTGCCAGCTAAAACTCTATAGTTCAAAGAAGAAGCCGTATCTAAACATGATCCAGAAGCGCAGACGTCTTCTCTGGGCCAAGGCTCATTTAAAATGGACTGTGGCAAAGTGGAAAACTGTTCTGTGGTCAGACGAATCAAAATTTGAAGTTCTTTATGGAAATCAGGGACGCCGTGTCATTCGGACTAAAGAGGAGAAGGACGACCCAAGTTGTTATCAGCGCTCAGTTCAGAAGCCTGCATCTCTGATGGTATGGGGTTGCATTAGTGCGTGTGGCATGGGCAACTTACACATCTGGAAAGACACCATCAATGCTGAAAGGTATATCCAGGTTCTAGAGCAACATATGCTCCCATCCAGACGACGTCTCTTTCAGGGAAGACCTTGCATTTTCCAACATGACAATGCCAAACCACATACTGCATCAATTACAGCATCAGGGCTGCGTAGAAGAAGGGTCTGGGTACTGAACTGGCCAGCCTGCAGTCCAGATCTTTCACCCATAGCAAACAATTGGCGCATCATAAAATGGAAGATATGACAAAAAAGACCTAAGACAGTTGAGCAACTAGAATCCTACATTAGACAAGAATGGGTTAACATTCCTATCCCTAAACTTGAGCAACTTGTCTCCTCAGTCCCCAGACATTTACAGACTGTTGTAAAGAGAAAAGGGGATGTCTCACAGTGGTAAACATGGCCTTGTCCCAACTTTTTTTAGATGTGTTGTTGTCATGAAATTTAAAATCACCTAATTTTTCTCTTTAAATGATACATTTTCTCAGTTTAAACATTTGATATGTCATCTATGTTCTATTCTGAATAAAATATGGAATTTTGAAACTTCCACATCATTGCATTCCGTTTTTATTTACAATTTGTACTTTGTCCCAACTTTTTGGGAATCGGGGTTGTATTTATTTGGTTCATTACTGGTTACCATTTGTGATTTCTTGATTTCTTCTTTGACAACTTCCCATACAAACATTTTATTCTTTAAAAGGTTCCAGCTGATGATTTTGATTCCTAAATGACACCCACTTATTAATCTGATTCTTTAAAAACTATTCTTTAAGATGTCGCTGTTAACAGTGTTGTACATGTGATTTGATTCTCAAATGATTCATTCACGATTTCCATGCATTAACTGAAAGTATGAATTTAACAATTCCTTTTTGGTTTGATTCCTCAAAGATTCTTACTTAGGAATTTGATTCTTTAAAAGGTTGTAGCTTTAAAATGCTGTAACTTTAAAGTGGTTAGATTTTCCAGTGATTCATGCTTAACAGTTTGATTCTTTAACCATTTTACGGTGGTGCTTGAAAGTTTGTGAACCCTTTAGAATTTTCTATATTTCTGCATAAATATGACCTAAAACATCATCAGATTTTCACACAAGTCCTAAAAGTAGATAAAGAGAAGCCAGCTAAACAAATGAGACAAAAATATTATACTTGGTCATTTATTTATTGAGGAAAATGATCCAATATTACATATCTGTGAGTGGCAAAAGTATGTGAACCTTTGCTTTCAGTATCTGGTGTGACCCCCTTGTGCAGCAATAACTGCAACTAAATGTTTCCGGTAACTGTTGATCAGTCCTGCACACCAGCTTGAAGGAATTTTAGCCCATTCCTCCGTACAGAACAGCTTCAACTCTGGGATGTTGGTGGGTTTCCTCACATGAACTGCTTGCTTCAGGTCCTTCCACAACATTTCCATTGGATTAAGGTCAGGACTTTGACTTGGCCATTCCAAAACATTAACTTTATTCTTCTTTAACCATTCTTTGGTAGAACGACTTGTGTGCTTAGGGTCATTGTCTTGCTGCATGACCCACCTTCTCTTGAGATTCAGTTCATGGACAGATGTCCTGACATTTTCCTTTAGAATTCACTGGTATAATTCAGAATTCATTGTTCCATCAATGATGGCAAGCTGTCCTGGCCCAGATGCAGCAAAACAGGCCCAAAACATGATACTACCACCACCATGTTTCACAGATGGGATAAGGTTCTTATGCTGGAATGCAGTGTTTTCCTTTCTCCAAACATGACGCTTCTCATTTAAACCAAAAAGTTTTATTTTGGTCTCATCCGTCCACAAAACATTTTGCCAAAAGCCTTCTGGCTTGTCCATGTGATCTTTAGCAAACTACAGACGAGCAGCAATGTTCTTTTTAGAGAGCAGTGTCTTTCTCATTGCAACCCTGCCATGCACACCATTGTTGTTCAGTGTTCTCCTGATGGTGGACTCATGAACATTAACATTAGCCAATGTGAGAGAGGCCTTCAGTTGCTTAGAAGTTACCCTGGGGTCCTTTGTGACCTCGCCGACTATTACACGCCTTGCTCTTGGAGTGATCTTTGTTGGTCGACCACTCCTGGGGAGGGTAACAATGGTCTTGAATTTCCTCCATTTGTACACAATCTGTCTGACTGTGGATTGGTGGAGTCCAAACTCTTTAGAGATGGTTTTGTAACCTTTGCCAGCCTGATGAGCATCAACAACGCTTTTTCTGAGGTCCTCAGAAATCTCCTTTGTCCGTGCCATGATACACTTCCACAAACGTGTTGTGAAGATCAGACTTTGATAGATCCCTGTTCTTTAAATAAAACAGGGTGCCCACTCACACCTGATTGTCATCCCATTGATTGAAAACACTTGACTCTAATTTCACCTTCAAATTAACAGCTAATCCTAGAGGTTCACATACTTTTGCCACTCACAGATATGTAATATTGGATCATTTTCCTCAATAAATAAATGACCAAGTATAATATTTTCATCTCATTTGTTTAACTGGGTTGTCTTTATCTACTTTTAGGACTTGTGTGAAAATCTGATGATGTTTTAGGACATATTCATGCAGAAATATAGAAAATTCTAAAGGGTTCACAAACTTTCAAGCACCACTGTAACATTTCCCTCTGATCAAGTTTGATTCCGTAAGGATTGCCACTTAATTTGATTCTTTAAAAAGATTCATACTAATCAACTCAATGCTTTAAAGGTTCATCTTAATGGTTCCCACATATTCCGTAATGTAATCCTCAATTATCAGGATGATTCATTAAAGATTCCAGCTCATTAATTTGATTCCTTAATGATCTCCCCTTAGGTTATTGATTTGATTCCTTCACAATCTCGGCTTATTAATTAGATTATTTAAAAGTTTCAGCTTATCAGTTTGAGTCCTTGATTTGTTTCAGTACTTCAGCACTGTGATGTTTTTGGCTCTATTTCATGCTAGAGTGCATCAAAGTGAGTTTTAACATTTACCATGAATCGACTGTAATTGCTAGAGTAGCACACCCACCATAAAAACTA
Organism: Neoarius graeffei; assembly: GCF_027579695.1. Lineage (NCBI taxonomy): Eukaryota > Metazoa > Chordata > Actinopteri > Siluriformes > Ariidae > Neoarius > Neoarius graeffei. Next base: position 36,293,173 of record NC_083579.1, read on the forward strand.
AGAAATAAGCATGTTAGGCCTGTAAATCACGAAACCTGCTAAAAGGAAGGAGAAAAAAAAAGAAAAATGCAGCCATTATCTCTAAAAATATGGAAAATCTGCATAACAAGATTCTGTGAGTTTCGGAATCATAGTTTTATGAAGTGCTTTGCAGAGTCATTAGAAGACAGTGAGGTGGTCTGCAGTGCAGGAGCATCTGTGTGTGTGTGTGTGTGTGTGTGTGTGTGTGTGTGTGTGTGTGTGTGTGTGTGTGTGTGTGTGTTATATAGCTGTAATACAGTTGAGGCATCATTACTCACTGTTATATCACACCGGAGCGTTTATATAAGCCTCCTTCATAACGTTGCATAAATTCAGTAATATATTCACCACATTATCACCAAAGCAGTGCTACTGGAAATCTCTCTCTCTCTCTCTCTCTCTCTCTCTCACACACACACACACACACACACACACACTATAAAAATATTCACTGTACACAGAAATATACATAAATATACAGAGTAAATATTTGCATATATGTAATATGCGCCTCTGAAGAGAGAAGAGAAAGAGATATCGGCTTTCTAATCAGGTCAATGTAAATGTTGGTGCTATACACAGAGAGAGAAAGAGAGAGAGCAGTGATAAAAATGGATAAAAAGTATGATATTTTGTTCTTTAATAAAGTTAATCAAATTGAATTACTGGTGAATTGCTGTGGTATCAGGGGAATAAAACACTTGGGGACAGGCTGTTATCAGAAAATAATCAACTGAAGAGTGATAACAGTAAATCTGCTTCATCACACCACCTCACTGTTAATTATTATTCTTATAACCATTAACACACACAAATCAAGTCTGATCATGTTTTCTAACTCTAGAACCATGCCAGCTCTTTCTCTCGTGTGTGTGTGTGTGTGTGTGTGTGTGTGTGTGTGTGTGCACGCATCCAGTCATACTTTACACTGCAGATTGTGAACATGACCCAGTCACACACATCTACACACAGCTCACAGAAAAAAAAAAAAAAGAATAAAAGGAAGTGTGGAGACTCTAGCCACTTGAGGCTGGGGCAGTGCGTAAGGCTGTTTCAGACACACACACACACACACACGCACACACACACGCACATACAGAGCTAAATAATACATGCGGGGGAATTTAGCTGGACAGCAGATCAGCAGGCACGATTATAGGGAAATAAATAATTCAAGCCCAAATAGGCACTTAAAAAAACAAAAAGCAAGCGATTTTAATGAAAGATGTGTAACAGTGTGAGACGAGTGTGTTCATTAAATTCACATTTGATTGGGCAGAAATAAAGGAAAGAGTCTGTTATATAACACACATATATACACACACACACACGCACACATACACTCACTCACTCACTCACTCACTCACTCACTCACTCACTCACTCACTCACACTCTCTCTCTCTCTCGCTCAGAACACTTGGACTCACTGTACTGTTTCCGAGTTTTAAGTAATTAAGAACAAAAGGTCTAAGCGAATGCAGCACGTCTCAGTTTAAAAATGAGTCGACTCTTTTATTCGACACCTTGAGTCAAGCTGTTTCGGCGAACATTGAGATTCAACTTGCAAAGGAGTCTTTCTTTCTTTCTTTCAACTCAAAACTCAAGACATGTTTGATTCACTTCCTCTCGTGAGTTGATTCAGAATCAAATCACTTTCTCACTGAATTAGAGTTCATGTGCAAGCAGAATGAGAGCACCTCACTCAGATCTCAGACCCAAATGTGATCGGTGCGTTCACACCTGCCTAAAGAACCGCAACGAGGATGAGAAGACACCAGGGTTCCGTTCAAATGGACAGAAGATATGAAACTGCCAAGAATCACTTTGTTTTTTTTTTTTTATTGATTTTGCATTCTCAGATGATTTTCAGGAGCTAAAGGGCCATAAGGCAGCTTTGCTCTCATCCTCCTTCACTCACAACTCAGCTGTAATCAATCTACACCAAACAGTGATGTGTATCCATGAGATGACATCACATGCAAGTTTTTTTTTCATCACTTCAGGCACATGAATCAGCTTTAAAATGCAAATGTCAGTAGATCAGAAGCTGCGGATCTGCAGGTGAGCAACAAGAGAAAAACAGCATTAAAAAAAAAACAAAACAAAAAAAACCCTCGTTGATCTGCAGTTCAGTGTGGACCAGATGTTGCTGTGCAAAGTGGTTAGAATTTAGTGTTGTGTTCATGGCCTGGTGTGTGTGTGTGTGTGTGTGTGTGTGTGTGTGTGTGTGTGTGTGTGTGTGTGTGTGTGTGTGTGTGGAGGGGGGGGGGGGGGGGGGGGTTACATTCAGCACTGGGATTTTTCCTCTCACCCAGGTGAAGCCTCGATCTGAGGTCTGATTATATCAGATTGTTTCATCAGATTATTAGATTATAGAAATATCTGTCTGTGATATGCAATGTATCCAGATTCAACAATTCTTCACAAATATAAATATATAAAAGTGTGTTTTTGTGACAGGTGTTAGTCATAAAAAGAAACCACAGCAAGTAATATTAAGGGTTCCATCCAGGTTTTTGATATGAATTTTGAAAGAAACACAAATAAAAAATTGAATGAAAGCCTGAAATATCCATCCATTATCTGTAGCCGCTTATCCTGTGCAGGGTCGAAGGCAAGCTGGAGCCTATCCCAGCTGACTATGGGCGAGAGGCGGGGTACACCCTGGACAAGTTGCCAGGTTATCGCAGGGCTGACACATAGAGACAAACTGTGTCATTATGTGTCAGCCCTGAGATCTGAGTGAGGTGCTCTCATTCTGCTTGCACATGAACTCTAATTCAGTGAGAAAGTGATTTGATTCTGAATTGACTCACTAGAGGAAGTGAATCAAACATGTCTTGAGTTTTGGGTTGAAAGAACGTGAATGTGATTCACACTCACATTCACACCTATGGTCGATTTAAAGCCACCAATTAGCCTAACCTGCATGTCTTTGGACTGTGGGGGAAACCAGAGCACCCGGAGGAAACCCATGCAGACACGGGGAGAACATGCAAACTCCACACAGAAAGGCCCACATTGGCCATTGGGATTGAACCCAAAACCTTCTTGCTGTGAGGCAACAGTGCTAACCACTACACCATCAGCTCAAGCCTGAAATTAAAAAAAAAAAAAAAAAATAGGTACCCTATGGGTCCATGTGGCTACTGCTTATAAATAAAATTGTTTTCTGATCCCATGTCCATACAGTAAATAAAGCATATATATTTGATCTATGAAGCAGTAGCCACATAAATGAAGCATAATCTAAAACTGAACAATTTAAAACTCACAGATGTAAAATACACCAAGTGTCTGTACTTTGTTATTTTACTCTTGCCTCTTAGTTTTCAAAACTGAAACCTCCGAACCGAGGCTGACCTACACACATTGTCTCCATGACCCAAACTCTTATTTCCCGGAAAAGGACCAACGCTAGAGCTCAGTGGTCTCAATATTTTTTTCAACAACTTCCCATAACAACTCGGAAGTGTGTCACATCTTCATCACACATGGGACCACTGGCTGAAGAAGTCGAGGAAAGGAGGACAATCTGGAGTATATTTTAAAATAGGAACACACTTTCCCTTGGTAATAAGCATGTGTGAGTGAGTGAAAGAAAGACCGTTTCCGGTTTCGAGTACGTCGTGCGCATTCTGGCTGCCGCTTCTCACCGGAGCTTTTTTTTATTTTATTTTCTCTCCTTTTTTTATTTTACTTTTTTCTTTTTTCTGTGTTTGATGTTTGTTTGAGTGTTTTTGTCCGCCGGTTGTGGTGTAGCTCCGGACCCAGTTTTGGGTGTCGGTTCCCTCCAGGCCTTGGATCGCTGTGGGTGATGCCTGTTCTCCCAGTTATGGACTGCAGTGAGCTCGTTGCTCATTTTAACATCGTGGTTGTCCAGCGCTCTGTGTTTTAATGCTTGGCGTGAAGTTCCGAGCGATGTTGCTCGGTGGTGTCGCGGCAGCTGTGCAGGAGTTTTGGGACATACCAGCGTTCTGCATGGCAGTGCTTCTGTGCTCGCTTTGTGGATCCATGGCGTGGTGTTTGAGCGATGTTGCTGGCGGCGTCATGGCAGCTGTGCTGGAGATGTGGGACTTGTTTTCGTGTGCCTTTTGGTGGGACTGTGGCTGCTACACCACTGGAATGATATCCTGACCTCAATTTGGTGGACTTTTTTTTTCTGCCTATTATTGTAAAGCAACCTTGGGTTTTGAGAAAGGCGCTATATAAATTGAACATATTATTATCTCATCTCATCTCATTATCTCTAGCCGCTTTATCCTGTTCTACAGGGTCGCAGGCAAGCTGGAGCCTATCCCAGCTGACTACGGGCGGAAGGCGGGGTACACCCTGGACAAGTCACCAGGTCATCACAGGGCTGACACATAGACACAGACAACCATTCACACTCACATTCACACCTATGGTCAATTTAGAGTCACCAGTTAACCTAACCTGCATGTCTTTGGACTGTGGGGGAAACCAAAGCACCCGGAGGAAACCCACGCGGACACGGGGAGAACATGCAAACTCCGCACAGAAAGGCCCTCGCCGGCCACGGGGCTCGAACCCGGACCTTCTTGCTGTGAGGCAACAGCGCTAACCACTACACCACCGTGCCGCCCATAATATTATTATTATTATTATTATTATTATTATTATAAACATGTCTGAAAGCAATTTCTTCAGTCTAGTCCATTTGTTTCGAATGGTGAACCAAATTGTATACACTCACCAGCCATTTTAATAGGAACATCTGTATACGCATGCGCAGTGCGGGATTGTTACACTCTCACATTCTTACAACATGATGACATAGTGGCTACAGCCTCTATGAGGCAATAGCCACAAAAAGCCTAAATATTGAAAAAAAAAAAACACTCAGCAGAGGTGTACATTTTCATCTGTCAGTAAAGCTGAGATGACAAAAGATTGTCACGCTCTTTACTTGTTCTTTCACATTTTTAATTCCAGTTACTATTATCAGATGCATAACTCAGTCGCAAACACACTGCACTCTTTCCTAGTTTTACAGTAATCATTAACAAATCATTTTAGTGAAGACAACACATCTCAGTTTGCTGATGTGTCTCTTGTAGAATGAGTCAACACAGATTTGACTCCTTGAGTCTTTTTGGTGCACATTAAGATTTGACTCATTAGATTAGATTAGATTAGATTAGATTAGATTAGATTAGATTAGATTAGATTAGATTAGATTAGATTAGATTAGATTAGATTAGATTAGATTAGATTAGATTAGATTAGATTAGATTAGATTAGATTAGATTAGATTAGATTAGATTAAACTTTATTGATCCCTTTGGGAGGGTTCCCTCAGGGAAATTAAGATTCCAGCAGCATCATTACAGATAAACAGAGAAAAGAAATAGAGAAAACTTCTAGATAAATTAAAATAAATTAAGTATTTACATATACAAATATAAAAGAATAAGATATGGGGAAGAGAGGAAGGGGGGAGGGGGGAAAGGGTGGAGAAGTGGGGTTAGGGTAAGTGTGTGTGTGGGGGGGGTTAGCAGGAAAGATACTGCACTTTATATTGCACATTATATTGCACATTGTCCGGTATTGCTTATTGTTAGGCTAGGCTAGGCTACTGCTCCTTCCCGTCCTCTGTCCTCCTGTTACCCCTCCTCCCCCCCAGAGAGGAGTTGTACAGTCTGATGGTGTGAGGGACAAAGGAGTTTTTAAGTCTGTTCGTCCTGCACTTGGGAAGAAGCATTCTGTCACTGAACAGGCTCCTCTGGTTGCTGATGACGGTGTGCAGAGGATGACTGGCATCGTCCATGATGTTCAATAGTTTGTCCAGCCTGGATGTGTCATTCTTGAATGTGCTGCCCCCCCCCCAGCACACCACGGTGTAAAACAGGACACTGGCGATCACAGACTGATAGAACATCCACAGGAGTTTCCTGCAGATGTTAAAGGACTGTAGCCTCCTAAGGAAGTATAGCCTGCTCTGTATCTTCCTGTATAAGTGATTGGTGTTACAAGTCCAGTCCAGCTTGCTGTCCAGCCACAGCCCGAGGAACTTGTAGGAATCCACAGCCTCCACCTCGACTCCCTCGATCAGAACTGGTCGTGACCTTGGTCTGGACCTCCCAAAGTCAATGACCAGCTCCTTGGTCTTCGAGGGGTTGAGCTGCAGATGGTTCCTGTTGCACCACACAGCAAAGTCCCTCACCAGGCTCCTATACTCCTCCTCTCTGTCATCACTGATACACCCAACGATGGCTGTGTCATCGGCAAACTTCTGAATGTGACACAGCTCCAAGTTGTAGCAGAAGTCCGCGGTGTACAGGGTGAAGAGAAGAGGGGCCAGCACCATGCCCTGGGGTGCTCCAGTGCTGCTAATTACAGTGTCAGACGTGATGTCCTTCAGCCTGATGTACTGCAGCCTGTCAGTGAGGTAGCTGGAGATCCAGGTGACCAGGCAGGGGTCCACTCGCATCCTGTTCAGTTTCTCCTGAAGCAGTAGGGGCTGGATGGTGTTGAAGGCACTCGAGAAGTCCAAGAAGAGGATCCTCACTGTGCCATTTCCCTTATCCAGATGCGAGTGGGCTCGGTGTAGCAGGTAGAGGATGGCGTCTTCCACACTGTGGCAGCGGGGGCATGGTCTAGCATCGGTCTGTGACAGGAGGGCGGAGTCAGGGAAGGTAAGTGGCAGAATCACTACACCTGTCGTTAATTAATGTGTTTGTGTGTCTTCCCAGTGACTGCGCCCTATTTAAGGAGAGAGAGCGAGAGCAGAGGGAGCTCTCTCCACAACCAGACGGCTGATGTGTGTGCGTGTGTCTGAGTGTGTGGGAATAGAGCTAAAAGCTGAAAAGCTGAATAAAAGAGAGTTTTGTGAAAGCAGTTCTGTCCTGCCGTCCTTCTGTGCTCCACCCACCTACACGAACTGCTACAGTGGTGCTGAAACCTGGGACGAGCACAGAAGACAACAGCCCCATGGAGTCCTCCACCTTCGCCGACCTGATCCACGCCCTTGCCATGGCCAAACAGAGCCAGCACCAGGCGCTGCTCGCCCTCCGAAAGGAGCAAGAACAACGGTTCGAGGCCCTGGTGCTGGCGCGACAGGAAGATCGTCGGGCGTTCCGGCACCTCCTCGCGTCAGCGGGGTCCACCATCTCCACCGCCGTGGGCCCTTCCCCCCTCACCCTCACGAAGATGGGCCCGCAGGACGACCCCGAGGCATTCTTCACGCTCTTTGAGCAGGTAGCAGAGACCTCGGGGTGGCCGGTGGAACAGAGCGCGGCACGCCTCCTCCCCCTGCTAACGGGAGAGGCGCAGCTGGCCACGCTACAGCTCCCCACCAACCACCGCCTGGCCTACGCGGACCTTCGCCGGGCCATCCTCCAGCGGGTGGGACACACCCCGGAGCAACAACATCAGCGTTTCCGCGCTCTGCGCTTGGAGGAAGTCAGCCGGCCATTCGCGTTTGGCCAGCAACTCCGGGACGCCTGCTGGCGGTGGTTGAGGGCCGACAGCTGCGACGCCGAGGGACTCATCGACCAGGTGGTACTGGAACAGTTCGTCGCGCGTTTACCAGCGGGAACCGCAGAGTGGGTCCAGTGCCACCGCCCGGCGTCACTGGATCAGGCAATCGAGCTGGTGGAGGATCATCTGGCAGCTGTCCCGATGGCAGGACAGCAGACGACCTCTTCTCTTCTCCCCTCTCTCTCTCTCTCTCCTCCTCCTGTGTCTTCTCCTCGCCCCATTCCCCCACCGCGGAGGCAGGGGCCGGCGCCACCTCAGCCGGCCCGCCGCACCCGTGGTCCCCTTCCGTGTCTCCCTTCTGTGTCTGTCTCTCCCCCCCCTCAGGTGAGTGAGCTCCAGAGCACTAGTGCAGAGAGGAAGCCCGGGCCGGTTTGCTAGCGCTGCGGGGAACCGGGCCACCTCCAACAGTAGTGCTCGGTAATGGAGGTGGGCACGGTCGTTCAGATCCCCAACGCACCAGGAGCCGCCCTCGATCGGGCCAGAGCGTATCGCATACAGGTGAGTATCCAAGGGGATACATATCAGGCGTTGGTGGATTCTGGCTGTAATCAGACCTCAATCCACCAAAGCCTGGTGCAAGACGAAGCATTGGGGGGAGCACAATTGGTGAAGGTGTTGTGTGTGCACGGGGATGTTCACAACTACCCTTTAGTGTCAGTCCACATTTTTTTCCGAGGGGAAAAATTTATAGTGAAGGCGGCAGTTAATCCTCGCCTTACCCACTCTTTAATTTTGGGGACTGATTGGCCGGGATTTCGGGATTTAATGACACACTTAGTAAAGAGTGGGTCCTGCCATTTGACAGGGGGAGGTCCCGGTATCGCTTTGGCGGGAGCACAAAGAGCAGCTGTCACAGAGCCGTCTACGTCATCTCCGCGTCAGGGTGAGGAGCCGCCGGCACCTCCTCTCTCTATTGGGGAATCCCTCACGGATTTCCCATTAGAGCAGTCGCGAGACGAGACTCTGCGACATGCGTTTGACCAAGTGAGAGTAATCGATGGTCAAACGCTCCAGCCGAACGCCACCCCGTCCTTCCCCTACTTCGCGATTATGAAGGATAGATTATACCGAGTGACGCAGGACACTCAAACTAAAGAGCGAGTCACGCAGCTTTTAATTCCGAAGAGCCGCCGGGAATTGGTATTCCAGGTGGCTCACTTTAATCCCATGGCTGGACACTTAGGGCAGGATAAAACACTAGCCCGAATAATGGCCCGATTCTATTGGCCGGGGATTCGCGGTGATGTCCATAGGTGGTGTACAGCGTGCTGCGAATGCCAGTTAGTAAATCCAGCGGCCATTCCAAAAGCGCCTTTGCTCCCTCTACCGTTAATCGAGACCCCGTTCGAAAGAATTGGGATGGATCTCGTCGGGCCATTAGATCGGTCAACACGAGGGTACCGCTTTATATTAGTTCTAGTGGACTATGCACCGCGATACCCGGAAGCAGTGCCTCTTCGCAATATCTCACCACGCAGTATTGCGGAGGCACTCTTCCGCGTCATCTCCCAAGTTGGAATCCCGAAAGAGATTCTGACTGATCAAGGCACCTCGTTTATGTCACGAACACTGAACGAACTGTATGGGTTATTAGGTATTAAGCCGATCCGCACCAGCGTGTATCACCCACAAACGGACGGGTTAGTGGAACGGTTTAATCGCACCCTTAAAAACATAATTAAAAAATTTGTAAGTGAGGACGCGCGTAACTGGGATAAATGGCTCGAACCCTTGCTCTTTGCAGTGCGAGAGGTCCCCCAAGCCTCCACGGGGTTCTCCCCGTTTTAATTATTATATGGGCGTAAGCTGCGCGGCATTTTAGATGTGCTGCGAGAAAATTGGGAGGAGGGACCTTCACCAAGCAAAAATGAAATTCAATACGTTATTGACCTGCGCGCAAAACTCCACACACTCACACACCTAACCCAGGAGAATTTGCGGCAGGCCCATGAACGGCAAACCCGCCTGTACGACAAGGGTACGCACCTTAGAGAGTTCACACCGGGAGAGAAAGTACTCGTACTGTTGCCCACATCGAGCTCTAAATTAGTCGCCAAGTGGCAAGGACCCTTTGAGGTCACACGGCAAGTCGGGGATGTCGACTATGAGGTGAAGCGAACGGACAGGGGTGAGGTGCTACAGATTTACCACCTCAACCTACTCAAACTCTGGAACGAGGAGGTCCCCGTGGCGTTGGTGTCGGTGGTTCCGGAGAAGGCAGAGCTGGGGCCGGGGGTTCAAAAAGGAACATTAGCATCACGTCCCTCTCCGGTCCCCTGTGGAGACCACCTCTCCCCGACCCAACTCGCGGAGGTTGCCCAGTTGCAGACCGAGTTTTCGGACATGTTCTCGCCCCTGCCCGGCCACACTAACCTCATAGAGCACCACACTGAGATGCCCCCGGGGGTGGTAGTGCATAGCCGCCCTTACAGGTTACCCGAACACAAGAAAAAGGGGGTTTGGGAAGAACTCGAGGCCATGCTCGAAATGGGCATCGTCGAGGAGTCCCACAGTGACTGGAGCAGCCCGGTGGTCTTGGTACCCAAGGCCGACGGGTCGGTCCGGTTCTGTGTAGACTATAGAAAAGTCAACGCGGTATCTAAATTCGATCCATACCCAATGCCTCGTATTGATGAGTTGCTTGATCGGCTAGGCACGGCTCGTTTTTACTCGACACTAGATTTAACAAAGGGTTATTGGCAGATCCCCTTGACTCCATCATCCCGGGAAAAAACGGCCTTTTCCACACCGTTCGGCTTACACCAATTCGTCACACTTCCTTTTGGGCTGTTTGGGGCGCCTGCTATGTTTCAGCGGCTGATGGACAGGGTCCTCCGCCCCCACGCCACCTATGCGGCCGCGTACCTAGACGATCTCATTATTTATAGTAATGACTGGCTGCGGCACCTACAACACCTGAGGGCCGTCCTTAGGTCGCTGAGGCGGGCGGGTCTCACAGCCAACCCGAAGAAGTGTGCGATTGGGCAGGTGGAAGTACGGTATCTGGGCTTCCACTTGGGCAATGTGCAGGTGCGTCCCCAGATTAACAAGACCGCAGCGATTGCGGCCTGCCCGAGGCCCAAGACCAAAAAGGGGGTGAGACAGTTCCTGGGGCTGGCTGGCTATTATCGTAGGTTTATACCTAATTATTCGGACGTCACCAGCCCGCTGACTGATCTGACTAAAAAGGGGGCACCAGATCCGGTCCAGTGGACGGAGCAATGCCAGCGGGCTTTTTCTAAGGTAAAGGCTGCACTGTGTGGGGGGCCACTTTTACACTCCCCTTACTTTTCTCTCCCCTTTATGTTGCAGACGGATGCGTCGGACAGAGGGCTGGGGGCCGTTTTGTCCCAGCAGGTGGAGGGGGAGGATCGCCCAGTCTTATACATTAGTCGGAAGCTGTCGGTGCATGAGGGGCGCTACAGTACCATCAAGAAGGAGTGCCTGGCGATCAAGTGGGCAGTCCTCGCCCTCCGGTACTACCTGCTGGGATGCCCTTTCACCCTCTGTTCGGACCACGCGCCCCTCCAGTGGCTCCACCGCATGAAGGATGCCAACGCGCGGATCACCCATTGGTATCTGGCACTCCAACCCTTTAACTTCAAGGTGATCCACAGGCCGGGGATGGTCGTGGCGGACTTCCTCTCCCGTCAAGGGGCGGGGGGGGGAGTCGGCTGCAGGCCGGACGGCTGCCCGGCCTGAGTCGGGTGGTGGGGGTATGTGGCAGCGGGGGCATGGTCTAGCATCGGTCTGTGACAGGAGGGCGGAGTCAGGGAAGGTAAGTGGCAGAATCACTACACCTGTCGTTAATTAATGTGTTTGTGTGTCTTCCCAGTGACCGCGCCCTATTTAAGGAGAGAGAGCGAGAGCAGAGGGAGCTCTCTCCACAACCAGACGACTGATGTGTGTGTGTGTGTCTGAGTGTGTGGGAATAGAGATAAAAGCTGAAAAGCTGAATAAAAGAGAGTTTTGTGAAAGCAGTTCTGTCCTGCCGTCCTTCTGTGCTCCACCCACCTACACGAACTGCTACACACACCAACACCTGCCTGGTACACAAACTGCAGACAGTCCTGGGCATGTTGTACCTGGGGTCTGAGGAGGCTGAGGAAGAGCCGCTCCAACGTCTTCATCAGATGTGAAGTGAGCGCCACCGGTCGGAAGTCGTTCAGCTCACTGGGCCGATTCTTTTTGGGAACTGGAACGATACATGATGTCTTCCAGAGGGTTGGCACGCTCCCCAGCTGCAGGCTGAGGTTGAAGATGTGTTGGAGTGGTTCACCCAGTTCAGCAGCGCAGGTCTTCAGTAGTCGTGGACACACCTTGTCCGGGCCTGCTGCTTTCCTGGGGTGAAGCTTCCTCAGTTGACCTCTGACCTGGTCTGCAGTAATGTATAGAGGAGTCTGTGTTGAGGTGGGGGAGGAAGGGGAGGAGGGGGCTGCTGTGATGACTGGGGGGAGGTGTGTTGAAGGAAGAAGGAGAGATGGCTGCAGTGAGGGAGAGGGTGGGGGGGACGTGGGCTGGTTGAACCGATTGAAGAAGTCATTCAACTCGTTCGCCCTCTCCACTGTCCCTCAATGACTCTGGTCTTTGTATTGTGTCCTGTGATGGTTTTCACACCTTCCCAGACCTCCCTCATGCTGTTCTCCTTCAGCTTCTGCTCCACCTTTCCCCTGTAGCTGTCCTTAGCTTCCCTCATGCAGCGTTTCACCTCCTGCTGTGCTGCTTTCATCGCCTCCCTATCCCTGCTCCTGAAGGTGGCCTTCTTCCTGTTGAGGACAGCTTTGACTTCTTGTGTTACCCATGGCTTGTTATTAGGGTAACACCGTACAGTCTTAGCGGGGGAGACCACGTCTGCACAGAAGTTGAGGTAACCTGTCAGACAGTGTGTCAGCCCCTCTATGTCCTCACAGTGTGGGCTAAGCAGCACATCCCAGTCCGTGATGTCATAGCAGTCTCTGAGGGCATCTTCCATTTCAGGGGACCACCTCCTGATGGAGCTAGTTGTTGCAGGCTGCCTTTGAACCAGGGGGGTGTACTTCGGCTGTAGAAGAACCAGGTTGTGGTCAGACTTCCCTAGTGGGGGGAGGGGTGTGGCTCTGTATGCATCCCTCACATTAGCATACAGCAAGTCAATTGTCCTGTTGTTCCTTGTTGGACAATCCACAGCCTGGTAAAAAGCAGCCAAAGTAGAGCCAAAGTAGCATGATTAAAGTCCCCAGAAATGATGATAAATGCCTCAGGGTGCTGTGTCTGCAGCCTTGCTGTGACAGAGTGAATCCTCTCACATGGAGTGGCTGCGTCTGCCTTCGGAGGGATGTAAACACAGATGGTGATCATGTGACTGAACTCCCTCGGCAGATAATATGGCCGCAGGCTAATGGATAGCAGCTCCAAGTCCGGGCAACATAAAACTGTCTTTACGGAGATATGTCCTGGGTTACACCAGCGGTTGTTAACATAAATGGTGAGTCCCCCACCTTTGCTTTTCCCGCATGTGTTAGTTTCTCTGTCGGCTCTCACAGCAGTGAATCCCTGCAGGTCCACGTTAGCATCCGGTACGAGGTGTGTTAGCCATGTCTCCGTAAAGATAAATAATGGCCCTTTTCCACTACCCTTTTTCAGCTCACTTCAGCTCGCTTCAGCTCACTTCAGCCCAACACGGCTCACGTTTTGACTACCAAAAACCAGCACGACTCAGCTCGTTTCAGCCCTGCTTAGCCCCTAAAACTTGCACCGTTTTGGAGTGGGGCTGAAGCGAGCCAAGCCGTGTCGAGTGAGGCTGGGGGCGTGAGCAGACACTCCCCTGTGCACTGATTGGTGAGGAGGAGTGTCCTCACATGCCCACACACACCCCGCGAGCGCGCTGGGATCTGTAAACACCGCAAACCCGGAAGGAGAATAATTACAAATTACGAGAATTTCTGAAGCCTTATGCGCCTCGCCTCATCTATACGCTCTTGCCAGTATCTGTCCGCGTTGTCGGTGACAACAAGCCACAGCACCAAGACCAGCAACACTAACGACTCCATGTCCTCCATGTTTATTGTTTACTATCCGGGTCGTGAGACTACCGCTTAAAAGCTCACTGATGTCACTGTTTGCGCTGCTTAACGACATCACCTGACGTCCACCCACTTTCGCTAACTCCACCCAATGTGTCCACCCACTTCCAGCCAGCACGGTTCAGCGCGGTTGTAGTCGAAATGCAACTCCAACAGCCCCGCTCAGCCCGACTCAGCACGGCACGGCTCAGCCCGACTCAGCCATGTTTGTAGTGGAAAAGCGGCATAAGCTGCTCTCCCTGTAAATCCGCTGGTTGTTCAGAGCGGAAAGCTCGTCGACTTTATTCGGCAGCAAGTTCACATTCCCCATGATAACGGAGGGAATGGATGGTTTGTAGTGTCGCCGGTTGTCCGCTAGCCTAGCCTTTAGCTTAGCTCCAGCTTTGCAGCCCCTAGGTTTCCTCCTCAGCTCCGCCGGGATGGGGTGTCATAGCCCGGCTCGTCCCATTGTTTTCAGGGCCAGCAGCTCCTCTCTCGAATAAGTGAGAAAACTGGCTCCTGGTTGCATGTTAAAGTTAAATATATCCATGTTATATCGTTAAACACACTATGTCTTCGTAAGAAGAGCAAAAAAGTAAAAAAAAAAGGTGGAAAAAAGAGGTTTAAAGAGCTAAAAACTACAGAGCTACTGGACAGGCAGCCGTCTCACACAGCGCCCATACGATACAGTATATATAGGTATATATATGATTTGACTCTCAGATAGGTCACTTTTCCTTCCTTCTTTCCACACAAAACAAACAGCATGTTTGGTTCACTTTCTGCAGTCCAGTAAAATCATTTTTCTCACTCAAATTTCTCATGTCTGTCTTATCAGGCTAATATCACACTTGCACGCTAACACACCTGATGACCAAAGTCACTGAAATTAATTTACTTTCATGAAGCTTTATGTAGCATAGTAAACTGGGATGTTATGAAATGAGCTGGATGTTATTAAAAGAGTCGACTCGCATATCTGAAGAATCGTATAACAGGTTCTTACACTTTGCTGAAAATGTCTCCATGTTCTCTGTTTAGTAGTGAAAATTTCATCGCTCCATTTTAATCAAGTTAGACATGTAATCAAGTTAATCGCATACAGTGAACTCATGAACAAAATGAACTGAATGAATCGTATCAAGATTTGCTTGGTGCAGAATAACGACAAAGAGTTTTTGTAAGAATGGTGAGATTTAGATTTTAGAACAAAAATAATGCATGTATGGTGTTATATTAAGAGTTTATTGAATTATTTAAAGGACAGATCAGCAAAGATCAATAACTTTGGCCAGAAAACAGCAAAGGAGTCATTTGGGAGTCAACTCCAATGAAGTCAAATCATCCGAGTCACTGAAAAGAACCATTATTCATCACTAGTGGCCTTGGGAATCATGCTGTTCAATTAATTCTGTTCCATCTTGCTCCCCCCCCCCCACCCCACACACACACTATAGTAACTCACATCCCCAGGTGTCAATCTCATATTGCTCAGGTTGAATTATCAGGTGTCATTAAGGCGTAATGACCCTTTAATAAAGCGCCGTGTGGAATGGATTAGTGCTCCGTGGGTTCTACGGCGTCCTCTTTGATCTTTGTGTTTCGTCAGTGCTCTTTGCTGCACTTTGCTCGACCTTGAAGCCAATAATCACTGCGGTTTATTGATCTTCAGTGTTTAATCTCTTCTTGCTGATGTGTGTTTCAGCAGCTATTCCTCCTCCCTGCTCATTCAGCAGACAAAACATTCTGAAAATGACCATCACACAGACTTTTAAACCTGAATGTGTCATTTTCTTTAGAACTTCAATTAAAAAAGAAAAAAAAACATAATCCTAGCTTGTCAAAACCACATCTAGTGTAATATCATCCTGTCAAAATGAGCAACAAACCAAGGAATAAATAGCCATTTCTCTTCACACTACACAGCTAACGCACGGCTATGGCAGAATCCAGCTGAAGGCTAGTGCTATTTATCAAAGCTAACTCATCATCATCACTGCCGAACCTGATCCGGGCTTGAGGCGAACCATGTTTGGTTGACTTGGCCAGAATTGCAGCAGGAGTGTGGCCAGTTCCTTTCAGTACACACACACACACACACACACACACACACACACACACACACACACCTACGGTCAATCTGGAGCCACCAATTAGGCTAACCTGCATGTCTTTGGACCGTGGGGGAAACCGGAGCACCCGGAGGAAGCCCACGGAGACACAGGGAGAACATGCAAACTCCGCACAGAAAGGCTCCCATCAGCCACTGGGCTCAAACCCAGAACCTTCTTTCTACTGTCAGTAATAGTGCTGAAAGTGTAGGTTCAGAACAGTCTCCAAACATGGCAGCGGTGGACTACAGCTCCCAAGCGCCACATTGCCCCTCCTCCCCAGAATACTAGACTCACCTGTTTTCTGTTTCTTAATCACCTACTCAGCTATATAAGAATCAGACAAACAAACAGACGATGCAAAGTATTGCTCAGTGTTCCGATCTGACTTTACCAAGCCTTATTCTCTTGTTTATGTTTTCCTGTGAGTCTGACCTTATTACTCTGTTTATTCCTGACATTTATTTTGTCTAGTCTCTGTTACACTGTTTGCGCATCGCCCGACCTTAGCCTGCCCCTGACTACGCTACCTGGATTACAACTTGGATTTGGTTTCCAGTTTGCGACGTACCCATTCTCCCCTGTGTCTGCATCCAGTAAGTGCTTGCACCCTGACAGCTATGAGCCGACAGCACTAACCACTGCACCACTGTGCCGCCTCAAAGCTAATTACATAAAAAAACTAACCTCATACATTTTAAACTGTTTATTGAAAGTAGCATAATTTCAATAGAAGCAAACAAAATACCATTTTGTTTTTAAAATAACTAGCATAATCAGTTTTCTTAATTCGCATAAACTCAGTTTACTGAAACTAGAAGCATCTCAGTTTATTGGAGCATGTATAGTTTCAGTTTTTCCAAACGAGTTGTGGCAGTGAGGGTGTGGTTAAGCATCGGCTTGCGAATGGAGGGCGGGGCCAAGGAAGGTTAATGACAAAGTGATCTCACCTGTTGTTAATTGATGGTGTATGCATGTGTGAGTGTGTGTGTGTGTGTGTGTGCGCGCACACGTGTAGATGTACAAGTTAACTTAAAGCTGAAAAGCGAGTGTTAAAAATAAGACTGTGTTCAGCATCATTTTCCCGCCTGTCTGTGCGTCAGTGTTCCACCTACCCTCAGGGACATATTACACTAGTGTAATTTTTTTTTTCAACTCTCATAATCCATAGCAATTTTCAATGTAAACTTTAATGTAAAACTAGCCTAACAGTCTACTGAAACTAGCATAACCTCCGTTTATCAAATTGTGTACAGTCCTAGGGTTTAATAGAAACCACTAAAACCATTCGCATTTCTTTCCACACATTTTTGGAAAATTCCAGTCCTGAGAGAAGCAATTCAAGGACTGTGATCTTATACAGTAATAAAGCTCATAAGGCTAATCGTTTCAACCTCAGTTTTGATTATTCTGAAAAGTAGTGTTGAATTTGCTGAACTTCTCAGCATCTTGGAAGAAACGTGAGAGGAGAGTATTTGTGATGCGTCACATCCTGTGTTTGTGTTGTCAGTGCGTGTTATGTGAGGCCAGGGAGGTTTGGTTTTAGCAAATCATGACAGGAAAATGGTTTACCATTCCTACTCTTCCCTCAGCTTCAGAGGCACAGGACAAGCAGATCAGGAAGAGTATTCATGAGAAGGACAGAAAACAAACTATGTTGCGAGTGAATAAAGTCAGAAATAGGCTACTGCTGTGGACACTGATCATAAAGTAGCTATGCTAACTACCCGAACTAATCCAGCAAGCCTTTTAACGTTAGCTAGCTAACTAGCCAGCCCTGACATTAATGTATTAGTCTTACCTGACAAACTCACAAGCACCTGAAGCACGTGCTTCACCAGAGCCTCATAACTGAGCTGGGTAAGGATGTTCTGGTTTCACCTCCACAAAATGGGAAGAGCAGATGATGGATGTTTGGTGGATATTTTAAATTTAGCGTTTTCAACCACAGAGTGA
Source organism: Neoarius graeffei (assembly GCF_027579695.1). Classification (NCBI taxonomy): domain Eukaryota; kingdom Metazoa; phylum Chordata; class Actinopteri; order Siluriformes; family Ariidae; genus Neoarius; species Neoarius graeffei. The sequence goes on from NC_083579.1 coordinate 36,310,806, forward strand.
GTCCTCGTCCTCTTTGGAAGATGGTGGCTATAAGTTGTATGGCTGTATGCTCCTCAACACTCTGTTTTGTCTGTTCAAGCAAAATGCTCCTCTTCTAATTATTGTGACACTCTCTAAATGAGCATATTATACTACTCATACTGTATGTTTATTATCGCTGAATCAGTGGATCAGTTCTCACATCGGAAGTTCCAACACAAAATAAACAAAGATGGCCGCTCCCTTGTTGTCATGGAAAGTAAGGTGAATATTGTATTATCTATATCAAAAACTAAAAAAAATGCTAGCATAACCTCAGTTTATCAAAGCTAGTGCATCATAGTCTCAGTTTACCAAAGCTAGCATAATTTTAATTTATCAAAGCTAGCATAACCTCATTTTATCAAGACTAGCATAACGTCAGTTTATCAAAGCTAGGATAGCATAATCTCAGTTTATCAAAGCTAGCATAATTTCAGTTTACCAAAACTAATATAATCTGTTTATCAAAACTAGCATAATGTGCATTTATCAAAGCTAGCATAATCTCAGTTTACCAAAACTAGCATGACTTCAGTTTATCAAAGCTAGCATAGTATAGTCTCAGTGTGGCAGCGGGGGCGTGGCCAAGCATTGGTCTGTGACCGGAGGGCGGAGTCAGGGAAGGTAAGTGGCAGAATCACTGCACCTGAGGTTAACTGATGTGTTTGTGTGTCTTCCCCAGTGACCGCACCCTATTTAAGGAGAGAGCGAGAGCAGAGGGAGCTCTCTCCCCAACCAGATGACTGGAGTGTGTGTGTGTATGTGTGTAGTTAAGGCTGAAAAGCTATAATAAACGGGTTTTGTGAACTCAGTTCTGGCCTGCAGTCCTTCTGTGCTCTGCCCACCCATCCGAACCGCTACAGTGGTGCTGAAACCCGGGAATCTTGGAGCGCAGAAGCAGAACAGCCCCATGGAGTCCTCCCCTTTCGCCGACCTGGTCCACGCCTTCGCCACGGCCCAGCAAAGCCAGCACCAGGCACTAGTCAACCTCCGGAGGGAACAGGAACAGCGGTTCGAGGCCCTGGTGCTGGCTCAGCAGGAAGAGCGACAGACGTTCCAGCACCTCCTCACGCCGGCGGGGTCCGCTGCCGTGGGCCCGTCCCCCTTCACCCTGATGAAGATGGGCCCGCAGGACGACCCGAGGCCTTCCTCACGCTCTTTGAGCAGGTAGCAGAGACCTCGGGGTGGCCGGTGGAACAGTGCGCGGCGCGCCTCCTCCCCCTGCTAATGGGAGAGGCGCAGCTGGCCGCGCTACAGCTCCCCGCCAACCGCCGGCTGGCCTACACGGACCTTCGCCGGGCTGTCCTCCAGCATGTGGGGAGCACCCCCGAGCAACAACGGCAGCGCTTCCACGCTTTGCGCTTGGAGGAAGTCGGCCGGCTGTTCGCGTTTGGCCAGCAACTCCGGGACGCCTGCGGGCAGTGGTTGAGGGCCGACAACCGTGACGCCGAGGGGATCATCGACCAGGTGGTGCTGGAGCAGTTCCTCATGCGCCTACCAGCTGGAGCTGCAGAGTGGGTCCAGTGCCACCACCCGGCGTCGCTGGATCAGGCAATCGAGCTGGCGGAGGACCATTTGGCGGCTGTCCCGACGGCAGGACAGCAGACAACCTCTTCTCCCCTCTCCTCTCTCTCTCCCTCTCCCTCTCCTCCTGTGTCTCATCCTCGCCCCGTTCCCCCACCGCGGAGGCAGGGGCCAGCCCCACCCCAGCCGGCCCGCCGCACCCACGGTGCCCTCCCGTTTCTCCCTTCTGTGTCTGTCTCTTCCCCCGCTCAGGTGAGTGAGCCCCAGAGCACCGGGCCGGTTTGCTGGCGCTGCGGGGAGCCGGGCCACCTCCAACAGCAGTGCTCGGTAATGGAGGTGGGCGAAGTGGTTCAGATCCCCGACGCGCCAGGTGCCGCCCTCGATCGGGGCGGAGTGTATCGCATACCGGTGAGTATCCAAAGGGATACACATCAGGCGTTGGTGGATTCCAGTTGTAATCAGACCTCAAGCCACCAAAACCTGGTGCAAGACAAGGCATTGGGGGGAGCACAATTGGTGAAGGTGTTGTGTGTGCACGGGGATGTTCACAACTACCCTTTAGTCTCGGTCCACATTTTTATCCGAGGGGAAAAATTTATAGTGAAGGCGGCGGTTAATCCTCGCCTTACCCACTCGATAATTTTGGGGACGGATTGGCCGGGATTTGGGGAATTAATGAGTCACCCAGTGAAGAGTGGGTCCTGCCGTAGTTTAATAAGGGGAGGTCCTGGGGTCGCGTTGGCGGGAGCAGCTGTCACAGAGACGTCTACGTCATCTCCGCGTTAGAGTGAGAAGCCGCCAGCTCCTCCTCTCTCTATTGGGGAATCCCTTGCGGATTTTCCATTACAGCAGTCGCGAGACGAGACTCTGCGGCATGCATTTGACCAAGTGAGAGTAATCGATGGTCAAATGCTCCAGCCAAATGCCACCCCGTCCTTCCCCTACTTCGCAATTATGAAGGATAGATTATATCGAGTGACTCAGGACACTCAAACTAAAGAGCAAGTCATGCAGCTTTTGATTCCGAAGAGCCGCTGGGAATTGGTATTCCAGGCGGCTCACTTTAATCCCATGGCTGGACACTTAGGGTAGGATAAAGCACTAGCCTGAATAATGGCCTGGGTCTATTGGCCAGGGATTTGTGGCGATGTCCGTAGGTGGTGTACGGCGTGCCGCGAATGCCAGTTAGTAAATCCAGCAGCCATTCCAAAAGCGCCTTTGCACCCTCTCCCATTAATCGAGACCCCGTTCGAAAGAATTGGGATGGATCTTGTCGGGCCATGAGATCGGTCAACAGCAGGGTACTGCTTTATATTAGTTCTGGTGGACTATGCAACGCGATACCCGGAAGCGGTGCCTCTTTGCAATATCTCAGCACGCAGTATTGCGGAAGCACTCTTCTGCGTCATCTCCCGAGTTGGAATCCCGAAAGAGATTCTGACTGACCAAGGCACCTCGTTTATATCACATACACTAAATGAACTGTATGGGTTGTTGGGTATTAAGCCGATCCGCACCAGCATGTATCACCCACAAACGGACGGTTTAGTTGAACGGTTCAATCGCACCCTCAAGAATATAATTAAAAAATTCATAAGTGAGGACGCACGTAATTGGGATAAGTGGCTCGAACCCTTGTTGTTTTCAGTGCGAGAGGTCCCCCAAGTCTCCACGGGGTTCTCCCCGTTTGAATTGTTATATGGGGGTAAGCCACGCGGCATTCTAGATGTGCTGCGGGAAAATTGGGAGGAGGGCCCTTCATCAAGTAAAAATGAAATCCAATACGTTATTGACCTGCGCGCAAAACTCCACACACTCACCCACTTAACCCAGGTGAATTTGCGGCAGGCCCAAGAACGACAAACCCGCCTGTACAACAAGGGTACGCGCCTCAGGGAGTTCGCACCGGGAGATAAAGTACTCGTACTGTTGCCCACATCGAGCTCCAAATTAGTCACCAAGTGGCAAGGACCCTTTGAGGTCACACGGCGAGTCAGGGACGTTGACTATGAGATGAGGTGAACGGACAGGGGTGGGGCGCTACAGGTTTACCACCTCAATCTGCTCAAACTCTGGAACGAGGAGGTCCCCGTGGCGTTGGTGTCGGTGGTTCTGGAGAAGGCGGAGCTGGGGCCGGAGGTGCAAAAGGGAACATTGGCATCACTTCCTTCTCCGGTCCCCTGTGGAGACCACCTCTCCCCGACCCAACTCACGGAGGTTGCCCAGTTGCAGACCGAGTTTTCGGACGTGTTCTCACCCCTGCCCGGCCGCACCAACCTCATAGAGCACCACATTGAGACGCCCCCGGGGGTGGTAATGCGTAGCCACCCTTACAGGCTACCCGAGCACAAGAAAAAAGTGGTTCGGGAAGAACTCAAGGCCATGCTCGAAATGGGCGTTGTCGAGGAGTCCCACAGTGACTGGAGCAGCCCGGTGGTCTTGGTACCCAAGGCCGATGGGTCGGTCCGGTTCTGTGTAGACTATAGGAAAGTCAACGCGGTGTCTAAATTCGACGCGTACTCAATGCCTCGTATTGATGAGTTGCTCGATCGACTAGGCACAGCTCACTTTTACTCGACACTGGATTTAACAAAGGGTTATTGGCAGATCCCCTTGACTCCATTATCCCGAGAAAAAACGGCCTTTTCCACACTGTTCGGCTTACACCAGTTTGTCACACTTCCTTTTGGGCTGTTTGGGGCGCCCGCTACGTTTCAGCGGCTGATGGATAGGGTCCTCCGCCCCCACGCCACCTTCGGACGTCACCAGCCTGCTGACTGATCTGACTAAAAAGGGGGCACCAGATCCGGTCCAGTGGACGGAGCAATGCCAGCGGGCTTTTTCTGAGGTAAAGGGTGCACTGTGTGGGGGGCCACTTTTACACTCCCCTGACTTTCCTCTCCCCTTTATGTTACAGACGGATGCGTCGGACAGAGGGCTGGGGGCTGTTTTGTCCCAGGAGGTGGATGGGGAGGATCACCCAGTGTTGTATATCAGTAGGAAGCTGTCGGTGCGTGAGGGGCGCTACAGCACCATTGAAAAGGAGTGCCTAGCGATCAAATGGGCGGTCCTCGCCCTCCGTTACTACCTGCTGGGACGCCCTTTCACCCTCTGTTCGGACCACACGCCCCTCCAGTGGCTCCACCGCATGAAGGATGCCAATGCGCGGATCACCCGTTGGTATCTGGCATTCCAACCCTTCAACTTCAAGGTGATCCACAGGCTGGGGGCGCAGATAGTCGTGGCGGACTTCCTCTCCCGTCAAGGGGGGGGGATTCGGCTGCAGGCCAGACGGCTGCCCGGCCTGAGTCGGGCGGTGGGGGTATGTGGCAGCGGGGGCATGGCCAAGCGTTGGTCTGTGACCGGAGGGTGGAGTCAGGGAAGGTAAGTGGCAGAATCACTGCACCTGAGGTTAATTGATGTGTTTGTGTGTCTTCCCCAGTGACCGCGCCCTATTTAAGGAGAGAGCGAGAGCAGAGGGAGCTCTCTCCCCAACCAGACGACTGGAGTGTGTGTGTGTGTATGTGTGTAGTTAAGGCTGAAAAGCTATAATAAACAGGTTTTGTGAACTCAGTTCTGGCCTGCCATCCTTCTGTGCTCCGCCCACCCATCCGAACTGCTACACTCAGTTTACCAAAGCTAGCACAATTTTAATTTATCAAAGCTAGCATAATCTCATTTTATCAAGATTAGCATAAACTCAGTTTATCAAAGCTAGCATAGCATAACCTAATTTTATCAAAACTAGAATAATCTCAGTTTATCAAAACTAGCATAATCTTCATTTATCAAACCTAGTATAATCTGTTTATCAAAACTAGCATAATCTGCATTTATCAAAGCTTATAACCTCAGTTTATCAAAGCTATCATAGCACAGTCTCACTTTACCAAACCTAGCGCAATTTTAATTTATCAAAGCTAGCATAATCTCATTTTATCAAGACTAGCATAATGTCAATTTATCAAAACTAGCATAGCATAACCTAAGTTTATCAAAACTAGCGTAACCTCAGTTTATCAAAACTAGCATAAGCTGCATTTATCAAAGCTAGCATACTCTTACCCTGTGTCTGAAATTGCTCACTCGTTCACTACTCCCTACTCACTATATAGGGAATTACTATATAGAAGACAATATAGTGAGCTTATTGGTAAAATGAAAAAAACGCTTTCGGGCACTACTCTGTCGCACTGGTATTTACGTCATTACTGTCACAATTAAAATGTGCCAGATCAGTCGGCTGGTGGGTTGCCAAAATAATAAATACATGCATGTATTTTTGTGATACTACATATTATACTGAGCATAGTTCTCACATTAATCAATACAAAGTACCTGCATCTTTCACTTTTTTTTAAAAAATCAAGGCTGAATACTTTCTTCTTTGTCGCTGCCTTTTATTAAATCAAATTTGAGACTTTTAATTTGATTTCTTTCAGCGCGACTGCAATGCATGATGGGATATATTGCTTGGTTAGTGACCATCGCTGTACACTACTTTTCGTGATGCATTGTGGGATACTTTGAGTGCACTATTTAGGGTGTAAATAATCCTCACTAAGGTTTCGGCCAGCACTACAAAATGGTGTCCCCACTATATAGTGCCCTATATAGTGAGTAGGGAGTGATTTCTGACACAGGGTCAGTTTACTAAAGCTAGCATAATTTAGTTTATCAAAGCCAGCATAATCTCATTTTATCAAGACTAGCATAATGTCAGTTTATCAAAGCTAGCATAGCATAACCTCAGTTTATCAAGACTAGCATAATGTCAGTTCACAAAATATCACTAACACTAATATAATCTCTTCTTTTTCCCCCATTACAATCTTAGATTACTGACCCAATTTTTCAAAACTAACAATCTCAACTACCATAATCCTAGTTTATCACAACTAGCACAAGCTCCATTTATTAAAACTAGCATAATGTCAGTTCACTAAAAAAAAAAGGTAAAATCAGCTTAATCTCTCTTTTTTTTCTTTTTTTTTACATCAGGTGTTTTTTTTCTTAAACTATTAACACCAGCATAATCTCAGTTTAAAAAGGCTAGCTTTTTTTAAACTAGTATTTCCAAAGTTGTTTTCTTCACTTGCATAATCTCAATTTACTGAAAATCTGTTCAAAATTGTCATTACCTTACTTTCGCACAATCTCAGAAGTTAAAAGAAACACTTTACAGTCTATTTTGAAAATTCTTTTTTTTTTCCCTAAAATCTGACTGGAAACTAACCTACTCCATCCTGAAAGAAGGAAACAGAAGACTTTAACCCGATTAAAATAGGTTTTTGTAGAAGTTTCATCTTGACTTCAGCTAAATTATGTGCAAAACCACAAATTTGACACTAAATTGACTAAACACTAGAAATTAGACGAAAGAAAAAAAAGACCTAAATCATCTGAAGACTAAATTGCTGCATGGAAAAGTTCATGGTTGGAGAATTGTCCAATCTGCGATTTCATGTTTACCAACTAATAACATCTGAGACTATGAGAATCGAATAACCTGATGCGAATGTAATAAACTGTAAATGGATCTAAATGCGTGCTGTTCTTGTGAATTTTCCAGCTGAGTTCATAATTTTTTGCTCGGATTTACAGCCGTCATGCTTTACAGAATCTACAGCGTGCATGTCGTACATTTCCTTGTATTCTCCCTGATGTGTGACCTGATGTTATAGGAATGCTGTCAGCAAATTTTATGGCTTTTCCTCCATATTCAGAGAAGCGAACAGAGGAGATCGTACATCATACAATGTCCGGGGGCCATTAACTCCTGCCGCTTTATTAATCATAACACTTCACACACTGCAGATGAGGAGCCAGGAAAAAAAAAATTCAACCATGTGGTGTGAAGCTTAGATTAATGTGTGCTTGTGTAATTTGATGTGTGCAGTTTTATGATAGTTTCTTGTCCCATCTTGAAAATTTAGAGGATTTAAATAGAAACGAGACATTCACACGGTAGCGCATGATTAGCGTCTGACATTTGCGACAAGGATAATGCAGCGTACGACTATAAATTAGCATTATGTTAACTGCCTGCATCCTTGAGTCTGGAATGGTGCTCTACTCCCTGATTTCTACTCCCTAAAAGCATGCTAGAAACTTATAATGAAGAGTCTCTTGGGTCAGATGAGACAAAATAAAACTAGCACAAAGCATTATGTTTGTCACAACACAACCCAAGTCTGCACATAAGCTTCAGAACACCAACCCCATTGTGAAGCATGGTGGTGGTAGCATCATCTTGAGAGTAGGTTCATGCGATGATTTTATGTGTCACTTTTTTTTTCCCCTGCGCTGGATTTACATTTTGTTTTCAATATAAATATAGAGTGGAAATAATTAGCATGATCTCATTCTGATCATGTTTTCATTTCTGTAACATTAAAAATGACAGTTAAAACATGAACACCTCTGTCTCTATATCTGTCTCTTGCTGACCCAGATGCGTAGAGCAGTGGTGTGTGTGTGTGTGTGTGTGTGTGTGTGTGTGTGTGTGTGTGTGTGTGTAAGAGAAAGAGAGAGAGAGAGAGAGAGAGAGAGAGAGAGAGAGAGAGAGAGCCAATGATAAATTTACCGTGACCCAGTTTGCCAAATAATGGAGTTATGCATCATTCGGTTGGAGCTGCAGAGCAGAAAGATCTCGACCTGGACTGCATCCAGTGGGGGATCAACTCTGTATGTGTGTGTGTGTGGTCCATGACACAGATCAAAGCAAGTTAAAGCTTTCCATCACAGCCCTGATGATCACAGAGTCTCAGAACTGGCATTTAACATCCATCCCACATTCCCAATAGTTTATGACTCAAATTGACTCCATCATCATCATCATCATCATCAAACATGGAGGATTTTATAAATCGTATTTCTGTAATCATGTCAGCATCTATTAGGTCTGTCAGAACAAATTTCACAGTTCGTACTCTATTTGAATTTTCATAATTTTTATGTCTTCAAAGGCAAAGTAATCTCATTTGAATATACAGGATTTTTTGTTAGGATTTTTTTTTTAAGGAACACTTATTAAGTCAGAAGAGAAAAATATACTCTAAAACATTAGCTCAAAAATGTCCAAGGTCAGCACACCCAAAAGCAGTACAGCCAAAGATTAATTAACAAATTACTCTATAAATGCACTCCACAGACCTGCACACGAACAACAAAAATCCGAATCAATGAACACAGAGAGAAATCTTTCTACATGTGTTCAGCAAGTTAAAAGTTATAATAATAATAATAATAATAATAATAATAATAATAATAATAGGAAGCCTTTACAGTCTCATATACAAGTCTTTCACTGACAGTCACATTAATGTAAATTAAAAAAAAACAGAGCAGGGAAAGAGACTGATACTGTAATAATATAGGGGAAAAGAGAAAGAAGAATGAGACCAAGAGAGGACAAAAAGGGACAAATGACAAAAATAGAAAGAGAAGAGAGAGCTGGAAAAAGAGAGGAACAAAAAAGGAGAGAAAAAAGAGAGAGAGAAACAATAGAAGCAGAGAGACAAAAATGAAAAAAAGGAAGCGAGAAGGAGAGTGGGGGGGAGAACCACATGGAGAAAGAAGGCTGGAGGAAAAAGAAAAGAACAAAAGTGAAAGAACAACAGACAGAGAAAGAGAGAGGAAGTAAAAATAGGTACCCATACGGGTACATGTGGCTACTGCTTATAAATAAAATTGTTTTCTGATACCATGTCCATATAGCATATATATATTTACTCTATGAAGCAGTAGCCACAAAAATGAAGTGTAATCCAAAAATGAACAATTTAAAAATCACAGAAGTAAAATATACCAAGTGTCTGTACTTTATATTATTCTACTCTTGCAGTTTTCGAAACTGAAACCTCCGAACTGAGGCTGACATACACACACTGTCGCCATGACCCAAACTCTTATTTCCCGGAAAAGGCCCAATGCTAGAGCTCAGTGGTCTCAATACTCTTTTCAACAACTTCCCGTAACAACTCGGTAGTGTGTCACATCTACATCACGCATGGGATCACTGGCTGAAGAAGGCAAGAAAAGGGGGACAACCTGGAGTATATTTTAAAATAGGAACGCACTTTCCCTTGGTAATAAGCATAAACATGTCTGAAAGCGATTTCTTTAGTCCAGTCCATTTATTTTGAATGGTGAACCAAATTGTATACACTCACTAGTCATTTTAATAGGAACAGCTGTACGCACATGCACAGTGCGTGATTGTTACACTCATTCTTGCATTCTTACAGCACAATGACATAGTAGATAACAGCCTCTATGAGGCAGTAGACACAAAAATAGAGAGAATTAAATAAAGTGAAAGAAAATAGAAACAAGCAGAGAGTAGGGGTTAAAAAGGATTAGGGAGAGAGTGAAGGAGTTGTGGCCTGTATATCACTCACAGCCAAGTAGGCGTGGCCTGTAAATAGGTCACTGTGAAGGAGGTGTGGCCAGGGCTCGAAATTAACTTTTTTTCTTTGTGTCCCCCAGTGGTCCCGAATTCTGTGTTGCATTGTCCCGAATGGAAGCAATAGTGTCCCCATTTTTTTCCTCTCTGAAATAACCAGTGGTTAATATTATCATATGAAGTTACTATTATATTTGTAACTATGCGATTTTGAACCCTTTATATCATTTTTACAATAAGTCACAAGACACAAGCGACACATGTCCTATACATCATCTACTTCAAAATTACAGTTATTGCATTTTCAGTTTATTAAACTTTGGCGATCTCACTGTATGAATAGATACCCGTTTATTTAAAGGGGCCAACTAGCTCATTCAGAAAATGTTTCGACTCCCTACATCTGCAGTACACTTTAGCTGAAAATAAGACCCCTTTTATGTTCATTTCATCTATTTATACCTTGAATATCTGTTGGCACTTATAAGGCCAACTTATAATTTTCACCATTACCGTTATCCATTTTTATGAACTTTCCGTTATCCATTACCGTTATCCATTTTTATGAACTTTCCGTTATCCATTTTTATGAACTTTCCGTTATCCATTTCTATGAACTTTCCGTTATCCATTTTATGAACTTTAGCTGCCGGGTGCAAATGTTAGCAACATCAACATAGTGCCAGGTCCGAGCCTAGTTGTGCTGCTGACTGACTAAACTTTCTGAACTAGAAAGACACCAAGAAAACTCACTTATTCTGTTGAACGGTATCTTCCGTCAATATCATCCACATCATTCCTGTTGTATTTTATAACGTGTCTAACAGTGTTCATTAAGTTCATTCAGTTGCTAGCGTTGCCTGCAGACCAGGCGAGGACACTTTGGATCCTGAAGGTCCCGGAGACGTTATGTCTGGGCTTTCAGTTTCTTCCCCGCGGTCAGTCCGCTTCAACCACTTCAGCATTTTTGTTCAGGCAAGAGTCGGCGCAGCGTGTGCGGTAGCAATTCCATTCCAAGTCCATATAATGCGGACTCCGGCCGAAGATTCTAGAACAGAATGCGCTGCTCTGTAGCCTACGGATGCAGGTGCATCGAAAGTGTAGCTACTATGTATGTTTCGCTGTTAACGTTTTAAAATTAAAATTGACAAATTAGGTGAATGTCTACGTATGTGTTACGGCTTTGTAAATAATATTAATGTAGAACTTTTTTTCTAGATCTATTTTTTTCCATTGTCCCGGGATTGTCCCAGATATGATAATTTTGTGTCCCGATGACATTTTTTATGGTCCCCGGGACATCGGGACACCGTTAGTTTCGAGCGCTGGGTGTGGCCTGTATATCAGTCACAGACAGGTAGGCATGACCTGTATATCAGTCGCAGTGAAGGAGGCATGGTCTGTATTTCAGTCACACTGAAGGAGGCGTCGCCTGTATTTCAATCACACTGAAGGAGGCATCATCTGTATTTCAGTCACACTGAAGGAGGCGAGGCCTGTATTTCAGTCACAGTGAAGGAGGCGTGGCCTGTATTATAGACATAGTCAAATAGGCGGGGCCTGTATATCAGTCACTGTGAAGGAGGCATGGCCTGTATTATAGTCATAGCTGAATAGGTGTGGCCTGCATATCAGTCACTGTGAAGGAGGCGTGGCCTGTATTATAGTCATAGCTGAATAGGTGTGGCCTGCATATCAGTCACAGTGAAGGAGGCTTGGCCTGTATTTAATTCACAGTGAAGTAGGCGTGGCCTGTATTTCAGTCACGGTGAAATAGGCGTGGCCTATATTTCAGTCACAGTGAAGGAGGCGTGGCCTGTATATCAGTCACAGGGAAGAAGGTGTGGCCTGTATATCAGTCACAGGGAAGGAGGCGTGGTCTGTATATCAGTCACAGGGAAGGAGGCGTGGTCTGTATTTCAGTCACAGTGAAGGAGGCGTGGCCTGTATTTCAGTCACAGTGAAGGAGGCATGGCTTGTATTTCAGTCACAATGAAGGAGGTGTGGCCTGTATATCAGTCACAGGGAAGGAGGCGTGACCTGTATTTAATTCACAGTGAAGTAGGCCTGGCCTGTATTTCAGTCACAGTGAAGGAGGTGCGGCCTGTTATACTGTGACTGAAATACAGGCCATTTGTTCTCATTTCCTTTACTTTTCTTTTAAAAATATATTTTTTACTGTTTTCCTTCTATCATATCTCTCTCTTCAGTCCACTTTTTCCTCACTCTCTATTGCTCTTTATCCTTTTCCATTTCTTTTTAAGATCCTTCTTTCCTTTCATATCTTTCTCTTCCTGTTCCTTTTTCTCCCTCCGTCTCCCTTCATTCTTCTCTTTTTCACTGGCTTTCTCTGTTTCTTTCACTTTCCCCATCTCATATAGCTGTGCTAAATCCACATACTTGTCCTCCAGCTCTCCCTCTCTCCTCTGTGATTAATCACACACTGCAGGTCTGTCTGTGTATATGGGTGCGTGCGCGTGTGTGTGCGCGTGTGTGACCTGCATGCTGAGATGGCTCTTATTTACTTATTTATTGCAGAAACACAGGAGATTTTTGAAACAGAACAAAAGGACAGAGTGGGATTAAAACACGAGTAATTCAGGCCAGTGAATATCAGGGGATTTTTCTTAAGTGTGTGAGAGAAATTGTGTGTGTTTGTGTGTGTTTCAGTGCTGCTGATGTGAACAAGATGAATTCCTTTGCGCACAAATGAAAGATTTTATCTGCTTATTTGCTCAACAGAAAATGACAGCAGGGTTTTTCCTCTAAGTGTAATTAGCTGACGCAACATGCAAGACTGAGAGGATACACCTTCACTGTGACTGATATACAGGCCACGCCTCTGACACTGTGACTGAAATACAGGCCACGCCTCCTACACTGTGACTGAAATACAGGCCACGCCTCCTTCATTGTGACTGTTATACAGGCCACGCCTCCTACACTGTGACTGAAATACAGGCCACGCCTCCTCACAGTGACTGTTATACAGGCCACACCTCCTACACTGTGACTGAAATACAGGCCATGCCTCCTTCACAGTAACTGATATACAGAGAACAAGAGAGAGAAAAATATATAGACAACTGGGAGGAAAGAGGGAAATGATGAATGTTGTAAAAAATATAAGAGGAACAATGGACAAAAAGAGGGGGAAAGGATAAAGAAAGAAGAACAAAATATGAAAATAGAAACAGAGCAAGAAAACAAGAAAGGAATTAAGAGCCATAGAGAGAGAACCAAAGTTGATGAAAGAAAAACATAAAAACAGTGAGAAAGAAAAAGAAAGACCAAATTAAAAATAAAAGAAAGAGGAAGATGGTGTAAAAATTTGAGGGAGAGGCAGAAAGTAGGAAAAAGAAATGGAGAGAAAGAAGACAGAAAAAGAAAGGAAGAAAAGAGAATGTGGAGTGTAATTATTAGAAAGCATGATTAGAGTAGAATGTATAATGGTATAATTTAATTAAAAAGAGAAAGATACAGAAAAAGAGAAAGAGAAAATGATACTAAGAGAGAGAAAACAGAAAGAGAGACAGGCAGACCAAGAACCCAACATAAAAACTGAGACAGACAGAGAGAGAGACAGACAGATACAGAGAGAGATACAGAGACAGATATATACACACACACATATATACAGAGAGAGAGAGAGACAGACAGACAGACAGATAGTGAGAGAGAAAAAGACAGAGAAAGAGATATAAACATATATATATATATATATATATATATATATATATATATATATATAGAGAGAGAGAGAGAGAGAGAGAGAGAGAGAGAGACAGGAACACACAGATAGTGAGAGAGAAATAGACAGAGAGACAGACAGGAAAACAGACAGATACAGACAGAGAGACAGGGAGATAGAGACATAGAGAGAAATGGAGACAAACAGATACAAAGAGAGAGATAGACAGAGAGAGACAAGGAGACAGACAGATATGGAGAGAGATAGACAGGGAGAGAGATAGAGCAACAGAGAGAGAAAGAGAGAGAGGGAGGGAGAGAGAACCCATGAGAAATTCAGTTCAGCACCACGGACAGCAATACTGCTTAACCCCATTCAACAGCTCCAAAAACAAAAACTCCCTTCTATTAACAAAGCTGCTTTAAACACTAACACGTCCAATGCCTCCAGCTGAACATGCAAAACTTTTCCCTTGTGGTCACATCATCAAACCCTGGCTGCCTCGACAGCAGAGAAACCTCCATGCAGAACAAACTCTGAATCAATGAATACAAAATGAAGAATCTCTCACAAGAGTGCATTGTGTCAAAAAACATATAATGAATGGTCATGCTTGTATATAGTATATATGCTCGTATATAATGAAATGATGGACGCTATGCAATTTATGTGCTAAATTTTCTTTTTCATGCATGTCACACCAATAAGTTCCCAAAAGAAGACTTTCACAGAAGAAGCACTTTCACTTTCATTTTTGGAGTAAATGACTAGAACCTCCTGCAGGGTTCCACCTGTGTTTGTACAGCAAGCACTCAGGTGCCGAGAGATTCTGTACTGATTCAAGCATGATGCTTCTAATCATTTGTGAGTTACCTCAAATATCACACAAACTAAAAGATATTTTATATTTTTTTCCAGGTACTGTGCATGCATGCTGTTTCTATAGTAACCGTCATTCCAAAGAGTTACTAAATTACTTCCTCCTCCCTACACAGGGTAGAACATAATGGCTCATATACTAAGAATGAAACCAAGTAAGGTTTGAACAGATAATGTGCTCCAAACAGACACAAATCAGCGGTGAACTATTTGGTATTTTCTTTTGAGAAAGTTTGTCAGAAAGTTTTACAGGTTGAGAATAGAGGTGGGCATTGAAACTGGGATCCTGTGAGAGGCAATAAAAAGTCAGAGGGCCAGATATGAATCTCACAGGACAAGACCAAGTCTATTAACATGAACATTAACAGGAACATTAATGTGAGCATACAGCGCTGCCTGATGTATTTCCAGTGTTCGTTCTTTCATCATTAGTAACTGCCTGGTCAGGGTCATCTCTCATCTCATCTCATTATCTCTAGCTGCTTTATCCTGTTCTACAGGGTCGCAGGCAAGCTGGACCCTATCCCAGCTGACTACTGGCGAAAGGCAGAGTACACCCTGGACAAGTCGCCAGGTCATCACAGGGCTGATACTTATACCCTGTCCACACTAGGGCTTTTGTACCGAAACGATACTACTTTCGTACTGCAACACCTGTCCACACTAGCAACTATACCGGTACTGTAGCGGTATAACTGTATCGGTACGAAACCCACAAATGTATGGGTTTCGTACCGGTACAGTATCGGTACTGTAGCGCTTCACTGTAGTGTGGACAGATGAAGAGGTTCTGTATTGATACAAATATAATGTGCATGCGCAAAGTCACACACCTCAATCGATGTCTTCGCTGAATAAAATGGTGAAGAACGGAGATTCGTTTTCTTTGTTTCTTTCTCAACTGCCTCACGCGTTTTATACGATTCGACTGAATAAATGACCACCAGAAATACAGACTGTACACTGACAACAAAAAGCACACACACGTTGTTTCATCCGCCATATTCTCGGAAGGAAGTTACTCGGTAACCACGGAAACATTTTGCGCACGCGCATTTCAACTACCGTGAAAGAAAACCGCAAACATTTCTCACTAGTGTGGACAGATGCACTAAACTGTACCGGTATACTTTGTATCGATACAGTTATACCACTATCGTACCGGTATATATGTGAACACAGCATTAGATACAGACAACCATTCACGCTCACACTCACACCTACGGTCAATTTGGAGTCACCAGTTAACCTCACCTGCATGTCTTTGGACTGTGGGGGAAACCGGAGCACCCGGAGGAAACCCACGTGGACACGGGGAGAACATGCAAACTCCGCACAGAAAGGCCCTTGTTGGCCATGGGGCTCGAACCCGGTGTTCTGATAAACGGTCCTACATCCGCGAAGTGTCCTACGGCAGGAGGGGATGTCAGACATGTCTGTCGAGCAGTCCTACATTGCAGGAAATCCTACAGTGTGATTTAGTCATAGTTTGCGGTTTTTCCCTCTGCAAAGAACATGCTTCTACATTGATACAACATCCACCAACCCTGTTAGAATTCATATGAATGTAGGACGTTCTGACAATTCAAACGACTCCTTCAGAATATGCTTTTACATTCATATGAATCTAGGACGCTCTGACTCATCAATTGACCCTGTCAGAATATGTAGAATAATAGGTTTTTTTGTCACTTCACAAGTACCATTTGCTCTATTAAAATGAGTGTAGGACGTTATTACAATTCAAATGACGCCGCAGGACGTTCTCACAACTCATAACCCCATCAGCATATGATTCTACATTAATAAATGAATGTAGGATGTTCTGACAATTCAAAAGACTCCTTCAGAATATGCTTCTACATTAAAATGAGTGTAGGACGTTCTGACAACTCATATGATCACGTCAGAATATGCTTCTACAGTAAGTAGGACGTTCTGACTATTCAAATGAACATCAGAATATGCTTTTACATTAACATATGAGTGTAGGAAGTTTTGACAATTCAAATGACCCCACCAGAATATACTACTCACTGTAAAAAAGAATAAGTTAAGCTTACTTGAAAAAAAGGTGGAAACTCGTTGCCTCAAATAAATGAAGTAATATAACTTTATGTTTGAAAGTAATCTCCACTGAAAATATTTATCCTTACTTGGAACTTGAATGTTGAGGTTGCTTAAAACCAACTAGTAATGTTTACTTCATACCAGCTAGTAAAGGTTACTTGGAGCAAAGTTGTGTTTGCTGGTGTTAAATGGGTTTCTCTTTCAGCGTGTAATGGGTACCTAATTCCTGATTGTAAGCAGTGTTGCCAGATACTGCTGACATTTTCCAGTCCAAAATATGTTCAAAACCCACCAAAATGCACTTAAAACCGCCCAATCTGGCAACACTGATTGTAAGGTTTACTTGCAGAATCTACACCTTACTTACAGTAAGTATCAGCAACTTGAACAATTAATGTCTCATTTACACAATGTAATTAAATGTTATTTTTATTGCAAGACATAAAACGGCATAACAACATATTGGAGCATCAATACAGTTTTCAGTCAATAACTTTTTTAAAGCTTACTTTCATTTAACACATCCAACCCAGAGAAGCATAACATTCCACTTAAAGTGTCAGTCCACCATTTCTGGAATTAAACTTTTCTCCACCTCCACTCGAGTTAAATAACTGAGTTTTACCTTTCTCCTATTCATCCAGCCGTTCTCCTTGTCTGGCGACGCAACAGCACACAGAAAACAAACTTCCACAACTAATTTTGAATGATTTCATTTTATTGGAACACTTCAAGATGACCAACTATTTGTTTTGAACAGGTTTACGGATTTGCACCAAATCTTACAAAACTGATTACAAAAACTGATTACATTTTGGATGTCTCAAATGGCACACACCCACACAGCAATATTTCAGGGAGATATCTGATGTATTGCAAGACTCACGCAATGGTTAGAAATCAGCATTATGTTAGATTAAGTAGTAAAGATTGAATGCACGCCGTTAATCTGCACTGTTTATAGCACAGCTGATGTAGGACAAAAATCTGTTCAAATGCCAAGAAATGTCGTTTTGTGCTCTGCGCATGCGCAGTGGGGCTTTGTAGGACGCATTGACGTGTAGAACAGTTTATCAGAACACTGGACCTTCTTGCTGTGAGGCGACAGCGTTAACCACTACACCACCGTGCCGCCCGGTCAGGGTCATGGTGGTTTAAATTAGACTACGAGTTTGTTTATATTTTGTGAAAGAGAACCAACTGAATTTGTTGGAAAATATCACGCACAACCCTGATGGATAAACAGTATAAATAAAGGATGAACAGAGATATCAAAGATGGGTACAAAGACAACTGGGAGTGAGGTCAGTGTTCCCACAATTTACACACCATGCTCATACTGCTCACACTTCTGCAACAGCAACAACAAAAACCCTTCTGGTTTAGGCCACACCCACTTCTGGTTTAAATCTGAATAGATATTTGCAGCACTAAGCTATCTAAACTATATAATCTACATTTGTGGTCAGAAGTTTACATACAGTGACATGAATGTCATCTTGGATATGAATGTCATGGCAATATTTGGGCTTTTAGTGATTTCTCTGAACTGTTCTTTTTTTGTGGCAGAATGATTGGACAGCATGCATCTTTAAAAAAAAAGAGAATTCGGTGCATAATTTTCTTTGGGTTTTCTGAAATCAACACAGGGTCAAAAGTATACATACAGGGTCAAACATTTACATACATGTTGAGACCTAAGTATGTGTTTATTATTATTTGTAAGGTAATCAGTTGCAGTAAATGGGTAACCTAAATGTTTTCAGTTTTGGGGTTTAACAAGGGGTTAATGTGGTGACGTCACCAGCAGGGCGAGAGCTATAGTGGTTGCCGTGGAGACGAGTCGGGGGGCTCGAGCTAGTAAAGTGAAGTGAAGAGTGGACATCGTTTGTTTTTTCTGTGAAGTGAAGTTGTTTTGTTTTGTATCACCAACTCTAAAACGCCGTGGCAAATAAAGTTACCCATGAAAAGAAGACCTGCTGTGTCCGTGTGATGTCAAGGGGGCAACATACAGGACACCTAATTTTTTTTCTTGGCATGGACTCGACTTATAAGCATGGGCCATATACTGTATTTTCAATAGGGTTGAAGTCAGGACTTGTTTTAAGCTTAGTGTTAGCCTGCTTTATCCTCCACAACCAGCTCTGATCTGTGTTTGGGTTCACTGTCCTTTTGTGACTCCCAATCATGTTCAAGTTTCCAATGGTTTGAGGTTATGCTGAAGAATTCTGAGGTAGTCCTCCTTCTTCATTATTCCATCCACTTTGTGCAATGAACCAGTTCCACTGGCAGCAAAACAGCCCAAGAGCATGATGATCTTACCACCACCACCAGCTGGTACAGTGTCCCTCTGTACATGGTGGTCATTGTGGCCAAACAACTCAATCTTTGTGTCATCTGACCATACAGCTATCCTCCAGAAGGCTTTTTCTTTGTCCATGTGGTCAGTTGCAAACTTTAGTTCAGGTTGAAGGTGTCGATTTTGAAGCAGGGGGTTATTTCTGGATAGCAGCCTCTTAGTCCATAGTGACATAAAACTCACTGAACTGTAGACAGTGATCCATCAGCTTCCAGTTCATAGCAGAGCTGTACCATGGTGGTTCCCAGGTTGTTCCCGACCATCCAAACCAATTCCTTTCAGCTGAGGGTGACAGTTTGGGTTTTCTTGAAGCAAAGTGGCTTGGCAAAGTGACTACACCTCACAATAACTTTATATACAATTGTTTGAACTGATCTTGGAATTTGCAGTTGTTTAGAAATGGCTCTAAGAGACATTCCCAGGGCTCAACATTAACGATTGTCCGCTTGTCCGGGACAAGTGATACTTAATGTCGGACAAGTTCATCGTCTCAGTTACTTGTCCGATTGGACAAGTGTCAAAATACGCCGATATTCGGGTTACATATCAAATTTATCATTTTATTCACATGATTTCCGAAGCATCTCACTCGACATATTGTTTTGGTGAATCGCCGGATGTTTCTATTAGGAAAGAGCGATGTGCGCATGCGCAATATTCCACTTGCAAAACTGGCCAATACCGCTTTGTGTATTTGAGCTGAAAAGTAAACGGTCGTTTATGATTGGTTTTAATCGTGTCATACACGTGGATTTGTTGACATTTCTGTTGGCGGGATCATTATACAACTGTATATTTACATTGAGTGTGTGGTAATTTCCAAATCTTTGAATTGTTGTTGATGGTGTTCATTATATAGCCGAGCGTGTGTGGCGGGGTGTGCTGGGCTTGGAATGTGCACCTGCATGCGTGTGGATTGACAGGGAGTGAGGTAGGAGTGGGGAAAGTTATCTATGAAATACCAAGCTGTCAAATGGCTGCTAATTAGGTTACCGGCTGTATTAATTAACTAATTAGTAATGGGAGTTTAGGGATTTGAAACATAGGGCTCTATAATTTAGATATAATTATGGATTATTTGAAATTATTATCTTTTTTTTTTTACCATTAAATACCATACAGGAGCCACACTGAATAATTAAACAACAATTAATCAGTGAAGGATATACAGTTAGGTCCATATATATTTGGACACTGACACAAATTTTGTTTTTTTACCTGTTTACTGAAACATATTCAAGTTATAGTTATATGATGGACATGGACATAAAGTCCAGACTTTCAGCTTTCATTTGAGGGTATCCACATTAAAATTGGATGAAGGGTTTAGGAGTTTCAGCTCCTTAACATGTGCCACCCTGTTTTTAAAGGGACCAAAAGTAATTGGACAATTGACTCAAAGGCTATTTCATGGGCAGGTGTGGGCAATTCCTTCGTTATGTCATTCTCAATTAAGCAGATAAAAGGCCTGGAGTTGATTTGAGGTGTGGGGCTTGCATTTGGAAGATTTTGCTGTGAAGAAAACATGCGGTCAAAGGAGCTCTCCATGCAGGTGAAACAAGCCATCCTTAAGCTGCAAAAACAGGAAAAAAAAAACATCCGAGAAATTGCTACAATATTAGGAGTGGCAAACTCTACAGTTTGGTACATCCTGAGAAAGAAAGAAAGCACTGGTGAACTCATCAATGCAAAAAGACCTGGACACTCACAGAAGACAACAGTGGTGGATGATCGCAGAATAATTTCCATGGTGAAGAGAAACCCCTTCACAACAGCCAACCAAGTGAACAACACTCTCCAGGAAGTAGGCGTATCAATATCCAAATCTACCATAAAGAGAAGACTGCATAAAAGTAAATACAGAGGGTTCACTGCACGGTGCAAGCCACTCATAAGCCTCAAGAATAAAAAGGCTAGATTAGACTTTGCTAAAAAACATCTAAAAAAGCCAGCACAGTTCTGGAAGAACATTCTTTGGACAGATGAAACCAAGATCAACCTCTACCAGAATGATGGAAAGAAAAAAGTATGGCGAAGGCGTGGTACAGCTCATGATCCAAAGCATACCACATCATCTGTAAAACACGGCAGAGGCAGTGTGATGGCTTGGGCATGCATGGCTGCCAGTGGCACTGGGTCACTAGTGTTTATTGATGATGTGACACAGAACAGAAGCAGCCAGATAAATTCTGAAGTATTCAGAGACATACTGTGTGCTCAAATACAGCCAAACTGATTGGTCAGCGTTTCATAATACAGATGGACAATGACCCAAAACATAAAGCCAAAGCAACCCAGGAGTTTATTAAAGCAAAGAAGTGGAATATTCTTGAATGGCCAAGTCAGTCACCTGATCTCAACCCAATTGAGCATGCATTTCACTTGTTAAAGACTAAACTTCAGACAGAAAGGCCCACAAACAAACAGCAACTGAAAACCGCTGCAGTAAAGGCCTGGCAGAGCATTAAAAAGGAGGAAACACAGCATCTGGTGATGTTCATGAGTTCAAGACTTCAGGCAGTCATTGCCAACAAAGGGTTTTCAACCAAGTATTAGAAATGAACATTTTATTTACAATTATTTAATTTGTCCAATTACTTTTGAGCCCCTGAAATGAAGGGATTGTGTTTAAAAAATGCTTTAGTTCCTCACATTTTTATGCAATCATTTTGTTCAACCCACTGAATTAAAGCTGAAAGTCTGAACTTCAACTGCATCTGAATTGTTTTGTTCAAAATTCATTGTGGTTATGTACAGAACCAAAATTAGAAAAATGTTGTCTCTGTCCAAATATTTATGGACCTAACTGTATATTCAAAATTAATATTAAAAAATGAAAATATATATAATTTTAATTTTCTGATTTTCAATTTCTCATAAATAAATTAATGATTGATGGAGTCCAATTGATGGAGCAGAACTCAAGGGCTGATAGATGAAGATGAATAGAAACTTTATTTGTATCCATTCATCTGTGAGTCAATAGAGGTGTGGAGGTTTTCATAACAAGATATATTATCTTGTCATTTGATAACTAGATTTCAGTGTATAATAATCAGTGATTTACAGTATTAATCAGTCAATTTTGTTATCAGTTGTTTTTATTTGTAGCATTGTTGTTATTTGTTTCTCTTGTCCAAACTAGTGATATCTCATCAAGTCATGAATTTTATGATAATGTTACTTTTTGTGATATTTGTTACTGAACTGCAGAGTACTGATCTGTGTATATACAATGGTTAGTGTTTCTGGATCTCATAGTATAGTTATTTTGTTCTTAAAATTTTATGTTCATGATTTCTACTCTATTGGAATATATTGCTTCTGAACTTCAGCATAATAATTGGTGAATTATGGTATCAATCAGTCTGTTTTACTATATTTTTGAACTTTTGCCTCAGTATATCAAGTATTGATTACTTTTGATTCATAGATATTATGCATATGTTGTGAATTCGGAAACAAATGCCATAAAGATTGTTGGGTTACAAATAGTTTGTGGGTTTTTTCTCAAATATTTCTTCAGACAAGTCAACTTCACATTTGGACAAGTAAATTTCCTTTCAACTTGCCTGACAGGACAAGTGGTTTCAAAAGTTAATGTAGAGCCCTGATTCCTGAGTTGTGTGTATCTGCGATCCTCTTTCTCAGATCTGCACTGAGCTCCTTGGACTTTCCCATTTTACTTTGTGTTGGTCAAGCCAGTGAGTGCTGTAAACAAGCCCTTTTTATGAAGGCACAGAGAAGCTATCAGTTGTAGTCAATCATAATCACTAACAGGAAGTTAAGAGACCGCTGCCTTGGCAAATAAGAGACATTTTGGAAGTTTCAGCACCTCTGAATTAATAATCTAAGTGAGTGTATATAAATTTTTGACCCTGTATGTATAATTTTTGACCCTGTGTTCATTTCAGAAAATCCAAAATAAATTAAAACTTCTGCACCAAATTCATGTTTTTTTTTTCTATTAAAGACATATGTTGTACAATGGGCGGCACGGTGGTGTAGTGGTTAGCGCTGTCGCCTCACAACAAGAAGGTCTGGGTTCGAGCCCTGTGGCCAGCGAGGGCCTTTCTGTGCAGAGTTTGCATGTTCTCCCCGTGTCCGCGTGGGTTTCCTCCGGGTGCTCCGGTTTCCCCCACAGTCCAAAGACATGCAGGTTAGGTTAACTGGTGACTCTAAATTGACCGTAGGTGTGAATGTGAGTGTGAATGGTTGTCTGTGTCTATGTGTCAGCCCTGTGATGACCTGGCGACTTGTCCAGGGTGTACCCCGCCTTTTGCCCGTAGTCAGCTGGGATAGGCTCCAGCTTGCCTGCGACCCTGTAGAACAGGATAAAGTGGCTAGAGATAATGAGATGAGATGTTGTACAATCATTTCACCACAGAAAACTAACAATTCAAAGAAATTACTAAAAGCCCAGATATTGCCATGACATTCATATCCAAGATGATATTCATGTCCCTGTATGTAAACTTCTGACAACAACTGTATGTAGTGCACTGTATGGCATATAAAAGAAACTATTTAGAATGATCCCTGTGGCTTGTTTGCATATTTAGAGCAACTGTGCTTCAATGCATGTTTCAAATGAAAAAATCTGAATTTTATTTTGGTTTATTGAAATTCATCCATCACAACTCACGAATATTCAACTCGTTCAGGGTTTAACCTAAGGCTAAAGCCGTATTAGCTAAAGTATTAGCCAGCATGCTGCCTTTTAATAGACTATATATTTAGGAATAATGAGTGTATGTGTGGGGCGGCACGGTGGTGTAGTGGTTAGCGCTGTCGCCTCACAGCAAGAAGGTCCGGGTTCGAGCCCCGTGGCCGGCGAGGGCCCTTCTGTGCGGAGTTTGCATGTTCTCCCCGTGTCTGCGTGGGTTTCCTCCGGGTGCTCCGGTTTCCCCCACAGTCCAAAGACATGCAGGTTAAGTTAACTGGTGACTCTAAATTGACCGTAGGTGTGAATGTGAGTGTGAATGGTTGTCTGTGTCTATGTGTCAGCCCTGTGATGACCTGGAGACTTGTCCAGGGTGTACCCCGCCTTTCGCCCGTAGTCAGCTGGGATAGGCTCCAGCTTGCCTGCGACCCTGTAGAACAGGATAAAGCGGCTAGAGATAATGAGATGAGATGAGTGTATGTGTAGTTAATCCATCCATTCATCCATTATCCGTAACCACTTATCCTATGCAGGGTCGCGAGCAAGCTGGAGCCTATCCCAGCTGACCTGGACAAGTCGCCAGGTCATTGCAGGGCTGACACATAGAGACAAACAACCATTCACATTCACACCTAATTTAGAGCCACCAATTAGCCTAACCTGCATGTCTTTGGACTGTGGGTAAAACCGGAGCACCCAGAGGAAACCCACACAGACACGGGGAGAACATGCAAACTCCACACAGAAAGGCCCCATCAGTCACTGGGCTCAAACACAGAACCTTCTTGCTGTGAGGTGACAGTGCTAACCATTACACTATCGTGCCACGCTGTGTAGTTAATCCACAAAAATAATAATAATTAAATTTTAAAAAATCCTTTCTGTTCATGTTTTGAATTTTAAAGGTTCTCTTCTAATTACTGTTATAAAATATGCATCTGTGTAAGCTTTTTCCTCTTACATTTTCACCAATTGAGGTATTTCACTCACGTGACCAAGTCATGTGATGCTGCCATTTTGGACGGCACGGCTCGAATCAGTTTGAATGCGAGGAAGGCGACAAACGAAAAACATAAAAGAAAAAGGAGCGAGATGCAGAAAACACCTTCACTATCCAGCGACGTACGGCATTTACAGGGCGAGCAGAGGGAGAGGCATTTGCAAAAATTGAGGTTAGCAGGCTTAGAGAATGACATTTACCTGCTTCCACCAGGATTGTTCACTGACAGCTAAGATTTGTTCACATTTTCATTTACTTTCGGTCCTCAGGATAAACAAAATGTTATTAAATGTCATTGAAATAACTTCTTAGTCTGTTGAGACATGGCCCGTTATAAGTTTTTCCTTTACTGTATTTACTAGTTTACTGAGCGTGCTCCGGGGCTGGCCGGCTAGCTAGCGCTCCGGGGCTTGCTGGCCGGCTAGCTAGCGCTCCGGGGCTCGCTGGCCGGCTAGCTAGCGCTCCGGGGCTCGCTGGCCGGCTAGCTAGCGCTCCGGGGCTCGCTGGCCGGCTAGCTAGCGCTCCGGGGCTCGCTGGCCGGCTAGCTAGCGCTCCGGGGCTGGCTGGCCGGCTAGCTAGCGCTCCGGGGCTCGCTGGCCGGCTAGCTAGCGCTCCGGGGCTGGCTGGCCGGCTAGCTAGCGCTCCGGGGCTGGCTGGCCGGCTAGCTAGCGCTCCGGGGCTGGCTGGCCGGCTAGCTAGCGCTCCGGGGCTGGCTGGCCGGCTAGCTAGCGCTCCGGGGCTGGCTGGCTCAGTAAACTAGTAAATCCAGTAAAGGAAAAACTTGAGACTGAAAGGTTTTAACAGTCATCCAAATGACTGAACGTAAACATTGCTACAGTAACATACTAGCTACTGTTGTTGACATTAGCTAGCTTGCCGTCCAAAATGGCGGACACTGGGGCGTCACGTGACCCTGTGACGTCAGGTGAAATACCTCAATAAGATGGAGATTTTTATGAATGGGCGGGATATTTTCAACCAATAAATTGTCTCTATCTGATCACAGCCAATCAGAGGCTGTGACCTGAAGGAATCTGGTTTATTTTAAGGACTAAAATTAAAAGCTATGCACCAGTTTTAGCTTTTTAGTAAATGTCAGCATTGTGAACACATAATTTTAAGAATTATTTTTAAAAAATAAAGCTCATCATGGCAATAATGCTTTTTTTTTTGCATTTTTATCATTGTATCACTTGCAGAAGGTCAAACACACCCACACCCATGCACACATAGAACATAAACAGATTCTGTAATAATCCCACAGCACCACATGTTCAGCCTAGGACATGCTCTATTCTCTAGATGACATTTTGTGTGTGTGTGTGTGTGTGTGTGTGTGTGTGTGTGGGTGTGGGTGGGTGTGTGTGTGTGGGTGTGTGTGTGTCAGGCCAGATTAAGGTATTCCCTAATCCAATCAGGGCTCCACTCCTTAAACTGAAGTGAGCTCTCAACTTTTTTAACAAACATTTTTATTGCAATTTCTGACAATTTCAGAAACCAAAAAGTGAACATGGGATTACAATAAAGCTTTAAAAATAATCCTTTTTTATTTATCTATTTTGAAGCTTTTAAATGATGTTTCTGAAATGAAATACCATACTGTATGTGTGTTTGTGCATGCGCACACACATCTGTGTGTGTGTGTCAAATTCTCTAATGGACGACTAATGAAAATCCATCTGAACATCCAGTTCCAGGAATCCAATTTACATTATAGAGAGAGATGAATATTACCAAATTGAAGCTTAAAAGTAGTTAATTAAAGTTTCTGTGCAGAACCCAACAACAGAGTGTTTCAATATCACAACAAGTTCCAAGTACAGTAGAATCCTTTTGGGAGACAAAAACCTGATGCACACTTCAAGAACTCTTGAACTGGGTAAGTGTGGTCTACAAACTCTCAATTACTGCTCAATATTTTCTTCTTAACACCTACAACCTGTCCTGAGTTTTAACATTCAGATATCTTGGAAGATGCTTAGAAAAAAAGCATTGGACATCAGAAAACTTTGAAAATATAACAAAGCTCTGACACTGGAGACACCTTTCCTAAATATTAACTCATTCCCTACGGCAAGCCGCTGACAGTGGCTCGGCGAATTTTCCCATTCCCTACGGAAAGCCGGTACTATCGGCTTTGGTGACGTCATACGGAATTCCCTTGGAAACTCCCATAATAAAGCAGTACACGTGAATTTGACCAATCAGAGCTGTAGAGGACTGCACATAGACCACATTTGGATATTATAATTAGCGGGAAACCCGCGTAGGGAAGGTTTATTATAGCAGGGATAGACTGCTATAATATTATTATAGTATTATAATATTATAATATAATATTATGACTGATGCTTGTGAAACCTACCTACTTCAGAATTATACAAAAATAATTCCATATTTAGAAAGGATAGGTTTCAAGGACTCGGTAAATGTATACTTTTCTACCTCTAAAATAATTTGCTATGGCGATAGAGACATTTAACTGAATGTACCTATTAAATTCGTGATTTTCACAAAAAGTATTCCGTCAAAACGTGACTGAAAAAATTTTAAGTATTTCGTAAGGAATGAGTTAAATAAACATCTCTTTCAAAAAATTTTTACTATCTTAATGATTACACGTATTTGTTAATCTGTTTGTGTGGAGCATCTGCTATACAAGTCCCTGTGAATGAGCTGAAATGATAACATATTACACTCTGAGGTCCGGGGCCTGTCAGACACTCTGTGGCAGTCTGATAAACCTTGACATTTTTAAGTACTTCATCTAACTAAAAACATCCATGCAAAAGTGACATACATGGTTATATTCTGGACACCCTCAGCAATAATAATATGAGAGTAAAGTGAATGTAATGAAATTTGTTTTTATTTAAATTAAGTGCAAACACAACCTTACAAAAAACTATTTTCAGAGTCTTCAAACCTTGTAAAAAAAACACTATAACTGTACAAGACTTTTGAAGTCTGAACCTTGTAAGCATAGGTGTTGGCTACATGAAAGTAAGAACAGCATTCAGAAATGTTATGTAGTTTCAATACTAATTGTAGAAACTTCAGACTACCTATGTTTTCTCCAAAGTCAGTTGCCCTTTCAAATGAATATTGATGAGGTAGGTGTAATTCACCTGTAATCCCCCCTCCCCCCGTCACTGTCAATAGTCCATTTGTCAAAAACAAAGACCCTGGCCCTGGCCCCTGTACCTCCCTGCCCCCACACCTCTCTGCTTGGAAAGTTACTGCAAAGAAAAGAAGCCCTAAAAGCCAAAGCTACATTTCATAATCTTATGCATAGACTTATGCACGGACTATAACAAATCTAAAGTTAGCAATGAAGATAAACTATGACTATGCAGGGCATGTTGACTTAGGTAACTAATTACTGTAAATCAGTAATCAGTAAATCAGTGAAACATAGTTTGGCAACAGAAAAATGTTTTCAGAACTTGACGAAAATAACACAGCACGTTTCGATCAACCTCCTATCATAACAACCCACTAACCATCTAACATGCACTCTCTTCTTCTTACTCTGATTTCCTATGTTTTACTGTAGCTTGATTGTTTTTCTCAATTGTAAGTCGCTTTGGATAAAAGCATCTGCTAAATGTAATGTAATGTAGTTCTCCCTATACGCTAACTGAAAAAGCATGACAACAACCGCTAGTGAGACATCTTCCTTGCACTGGCCATTCCTCAAAGTTTCTCAGTTGGTATGGAAACAAGTGAACATGTGCACTTGTTTATAGACCCTTTTCACGTGACGTCACGACAAACGCGGCCGCCATTTTGGACATGTACTACCAGTAGTTTACCACAGCCAACATTGAGGAATGGCAGCAAAGAAAGTTTTTACTTTCAGCAAGACTTCCATCATGCCACTATATTGTTGTGCACCTGGATGTAGTAACCATCAACAAACAAGGCAAGGTTTGTCATTTTATCGGATCCCGATAGATGCTGACCGACAGAGAAGATGGATAGCGGCCATTAACAGGAAAGACTGGCAGCCCTCGGCATACCAACGCTTGTGTAGTGACCACTTTGTTGGAGGTAAGACGAATAAAATTAGCCAGAAAAGGCATTACATTGCTGTTAACATTCTGTGGCGGCGAGTGTGTAACCAAATAGGTTAAAATAACCCATTGTAACCTCTTTGTTCTTCTGTAGTAGCTATTAGCTAACGACATTAGCTAACGTTGTGTTCCTTTGCTGTTGGTAGACTGTAGGACAGATCAGAGGTAATGTCCTACAAACAGGGCTTAATTTGAGGGGGAGCAAGCCGGAGCGTGCTCCGGAACCTCAGACGTTGGCTCCGGCAGCTATTTACACCGGATCCAGTGTAAATAGCTGCTGGATCATAATTACAGTAAACTAGTAAATACAGTAAAGGAAAAACTTGAAACTGAAAGGTTTTAACAGTCATCCAAATGACTGAACGTAAACATTGCTACAGTAACATACTAGCTACTATGTTGTTGACATTAGCTAGTGCTAACAGCTAGCTGCTAGTACACTGCTACAACACAGACACCGACCCTAATAATACAGTTCTTGGTCATTGCCTGGTAACAGCAAATTTATAACGGGCCATGTCTCAACAGACTAAGAAGTTATTTCAATGACATTTAATAACATTTTGTTTATCCTGAGGACCGAAAGTAAATGAAAATGTGAACAAACCTTAGCTGTAATAAGATGGCGACCACCGGCTCCAGGGATGACCCACTGATGTAGGCATGTTACCCAGCCTGACACAAAATATTTGTAGGCATCCAAACTCTTATATGCTTTCAGATCAATACCTGTGTATGGCGATGGGTTTTTAACGACATAGGTATACAGATCATGTGGGCCGAAGTCAGGTAAAGACGAGGGCTTCGTGTACTTCCGTACGTCAGTGAACAATCCTGGTGGAAGCAGGTAAACGTCGTTCTCTAAGCCTGCTAACCTCAATTTTTGCAAATACCTCTCCCTCTGCTCGCCCTGTAAATGCCCTACGTCGCTGGATAGTGAAGGTGGTTTCTGCATCTCGCTCCTTTTTCTTTTATGTTTTTCGTTTGTCGCCTTCCTCGCATTCAAACCGATTCGAGCCGAAGTCCACTACATGTCCAAAATGGCGGTCGCGTTTACGAAGGTCATGTGACTGAAAAGGGTCTATACCAGTGAAATGGGGCATGTTCTCACCTCCCCTTGCTACACAATGAGCGAATGACGACACTGATGTTCCATGCGCTTAACATGTGAATAGCTGATGGGTGTGTCATTAAGAGGTTGTTGCCGGCTGAAGTACTGAAATTCGTAAGATTTGTTTCTATTCTCTTTACAAAGTGCTAAAGAGGGGCGGCACAGTGGTGTAGTGTGGTTAGCGCTGTCGCCTCACAGCAAGAAGGTCCAGGTTCGAGCCCCGTGGCCGGCGAGGGCCTTTCTGTGCGGAGTTTGCATGTTCTCCCTGTGTCCACGTGGGTTTCCTCCGGGTGCTCCGGTTTCCCCCACAGTCCAAAGACATGCAGGTTAGGTTAACTGGTGACTCTAAATTGACCGTAGGTGTGAGTGTGAATGGGTGTCTGTGTCTATGGTGGAGTTTACATTAGACCGTATCAGCGGATCATCAGATTAACGTTTTTAAAACGATTAGTGTGCACACAGCAACACCAATACATGATTCACGTGCACATAGCAACACCAATACAGGGATACGCTCGGCTCCGCAGGCATCCTGCGCTCCAAATCACTCCGCCCTGAACAGCGAGTGCCCTCTGGAGGGTGCGCACTCCGGCCCTGCGCAGCTCACAGAGCGCGCGAGTGGAGTGCACAAGCAGTGATTCGGGACTGAGCCACTGTGTGTGTGATCCCAGTGCATATCACTTACCACTTGCAAGTGGAAGGATGGCAAGCCTAAAGACAATCATAACTACACAATGGGTAGTATTTGCATCAGTATTTGCAGTATTTTCATACTTTTATACTCTTTAATGAAAGGTGATACAAGGCGGAAGTCCGCGCCGTTTTTCAGCAGTCGCGTCACATGACCAATGCCAGCGAATCAGGAAGGTGGATGTCACAGTGACGTTGTCCAATGACAACGCCAGCTAGAGCTCAGCACAGTGTATCCGCATATCTCAATGTTTACACAGCACCGGACCAGACACGATCTGGATTGAATACGTGGACGCTGGCGGATTCCCGTTTCCCGGAGTTTCCAGGCGTTTTAATGTAAACGGACAGTGCATCCGCGAAGAAAACGAGACAGATACGGTCTAATGTAAACTTGGCCTATGTGTCAGCCCTGTGATGACCTGGCGACTTGTCCAGGGTGTACCCCGCCTCTCGCCCGTAGTCAGCTGGGATAGGCTCCAGCTTGCCTGCGACCCTGTAGAACAGGATAAAGTTGCTAGAGATAATGAGATGAGATAATGAGATGACAAAGTGCTAAATATAAAGTTTGTTTTAAAGATATATATATTTGAAAACTAGAAGATTCAAGGTTTCGAGTGGTGTTACTTGAATGTTTCTAGCACAAAAACTCACAGAGCTTTAGATGTGTGTTTACTAACAGTCCTAAAAGTCCCCTGTGGGGGTCGGCGACCTGAGAGTGTTAGAACAAGTGCATTAATATAAACCTGGGAATATAAAATTAATCACCACCTTCTGACCAATCAGAACCCAGGATTCAACAGCACTGGGGATTGTTTCACTTTCGCAACCTGAACAGGGACAGCTGATGAAATGTTTGCCATCCTGCAGAGCAAAACGCAATGCGTACATACGCTACTAGCGCGTCCATTTAGTCAAGTTTAATAGCATGAGTCATCATCTCAAAAATCGGGCATTTTTGTTGTTGGTGATGCAGATGACTCGTGCAAAAAGGTATCAATGTACGCAGGCGTGCCATTTCCGTGGACAAATGCGTTCACATTACTGTTACATACAGGTCACATGTAATGACTGTATGAATGTGAACCGTCAAGATAGGCAAAAATAAAAATAGGTACCCTATGGGTACATGTCACTACTGCTTATAAATAAATTTTTTTTCTGATACCATGTCCATACAATAAATATAGCATATATATTCACTCGATGAGGCAGTAGCCACAAAAATAAAGCGTAATCCAAAAATGAACAATTTAAAAATCACAGAAGTAAAATATACCAAGTGCCTGCACTTTATATTATTTTACTCTTACCTCTTACAGTTTTCGAAACTGAAACCTCCGAACCGAGGCTGACATACACACACTGTGTCCATAACCCAAACTCTTATTTCCCAGAAAAGGCCCAACACTAGAGCTCAGTGGTCTCAATATTCTTTTCGACAACTTCCCGTAACAACTCGGAAGTGTGTCACATCTCCATCACACACAGGATCACTGGCCAAAGAAGGCGAGGAAAGGGGGACAACCTGGAGTATATTTTAAAATAGGAACACACTTTCCTTTTGTAATAAGCATAAACATGTCTAAAAGCGATTTCTGGGGGCGTCGTGGCTCAGGTGGTTAAGGCGCTATACCATGAATGCGGGCGACCCGGGTTCGATTCCGGCCCGAGGTCATTTCCCGATCCCTTCCCGTCTCTCTCTCCCGCTCATTTCCTGTCTCTACACTGTCCTATCCAATAAAGGTGCAAAAAGCCCAAAAAAATATCTTTAAAAAAAAAAAAAGCGATTTCTTTAGTCCAGTCCATTTATTTCAAATGCTGAACTGAATTGTATACACTCACTGGACATTTTAATAGGAACACCTGTATGCGCATGCACAGTGGGTGATTGTTACACTCATTCTTACATTCTTACAACACAATGACATAGTGGCTACAGCCTCTATATGAGGCAGTAGCCACAAAAAATGATCTGAGCAAAAAAAATCGGAATTGAACAATGAGGCTTGTAACGTGAATGTAGCTTTAAACTGTTCCACTTTCCTGGAACAATATAATTAGCATGATTTCAAAATTCACAAACACAGAGATTCTCTGGATTACATCTACACTCCAGAAAAGTAAAAACTGAATTTGAGAAGAAAATTACTTAATACTAGTGAAATTATCTTGCTGCATGGACAGATATTTTTGCTTGAAAAGACATCTTAGAATAAGTTGGTTGCAATCTAGAACTAGGTTTAATAATCTCAGAATTGGTGTCTTGTATTCTTCTAATAGGAAATGCTAGATCGTTTCAACTATTTTCAAGATATTTTCACTTGCTAAGATACCATTTTTTTTTTTTTTTGCAGTGTACTACACAATCGCGCTCTGTTTGGGCATGTAAAAAAACAAACAAAAAAAACCAACAACCTGGGTTTGACCCAATACTCACACAGTTAGAGTGTCTGGGATATTTACCCAGTTACTAAAACCCTGTCTTCTCTATCCAGCAAATGCAAAATGTATACCGTAAGTGGAAAGCAAACTAATGAGTCTTGATTCATTGGTGCTTTTTCTTTTCCAGCACTGTGAGTTCAGAGGCGAAGCTCATTTAATGACGAAGTAGCATGAAGCGGAAAATGGGGAAGGAGTCATCAAATGGGATTAGACTTGAATAATCAGATCTGAGCAGCAGCAGAGTGAAGATCCTGAAGAGATCTGTGTTTAAACCCGAGAGATACTGTTCAGTTACACTGAAGAAGGTGTTCTGTCGACCTGTAAGTCCCAGTGAGGAAGATGTGGCCTCTCTAAATGTCAGTCCCAGTGAAGAAGGCGTGGCCAATGTATCTGTCAGTCCTAGCAAAGAAGACATGGCCTATCTACCTTTAAGTCCCAGTGAAGGAGGCATGGCCTTTCTACCTGTCAGTCCCAGTGAGGGAGGCGTGGCATTTCTACCTGTCAGTCCCAGTGAAGGAGGCATGGCCTCATTATCTGTAAATCCCAGTGAAGTAGGTGTGGCCTTTCTACCTGTCAGTCCCAGTGAGGGAGGCGTGGCATTTCTACCTGTCAGTCCCAGTGAAGGAGACCTGGCCTCATTATCTGTAAATCCCAGTGAAGTAGGTGTGGCCTTTCTACCTGTAAGTCCCAGTGAAGGAGGCATGGTCTTTCTAACTGTCAGTCCCTGTGAAGGAGGCATGGCCTTTCTACCTGTCAGTCCCAGTGAAGGAGGCATGGCCTTTCTACCTGTCAGTCCCAGTGAAGGAGGCATGGCCTTTCTACCTGTCAGTCCCAGTGAAGGAGGCATGGCCTTTCTACCTGTCAGTCCCAGTGAAGGAGGCATGACCTTTCTACATGTCAGTCCCAGCAAAGAAGACATGGCCTTTCTATCTGTAAGTCCCAGTGAAGGTGTGGCCTCTTTACCTGTCAGTCCCAGCAAAGAAGACACAGCCATTCTACCTATAAGTCCCAGTGAAGTAGGTGTGGCCTTTCTACCTGTAAGTCCCTGTGAAGGAGGTGTGGCCTTTCTACCTGTCAGTCCCAGTGAAGGAGGCGTGGCTTTTCAACCTGTCAGTCCCAGTGAAGAAGGCATGGCCTTTCTACCTGTAAGTCCCAGTGAAGGAGGTGTGGCCTCATTACCTGTCAGTCCCAGTGAAGGTGTGGCCTTTCTACCTGTAAGTCCCAGTGAATTGGGTGTGGCCTTTCTACCTGTAAGTCCCAGTGAAGGAGGCATGGTCTTACTGTCAATCCCTGTGAAGGAGGCATGGCCTTTCTACCTGTCAGTCCCAGTGAAGGAGGTGTGGCCTTTCTACCTGTAAGTCCTAGTGAAGGAGGCATGGCCTCATTACCTGTCAGTCCCAGTGAAGGTGTGGCCTTTCTACCTGTAAGTCCCAGTGAAGGAGGCATGGTCTTTCTACCTGTCAGTCCCTGTGAAGGAGGCATGACCTCTTTACCTGTCAGTACTAGTGACAAGAGAGTGACCCAGTAACTATGTTCCAGGGACTACAGTATGTTAGTACTAATAAATGTGGCCTGTGTACTTGTAATTTCCAGTTCATACAGTAAGTTAATTCAGTTAATAACATATTCATGGAGGGAGACATAAACACCAGTCAAACACATCTTTAGCACTGAGATCAGAGCCAAAAATCTGGCACGGTAAGTATTTCAACACAACACTCAGAAATAATGATAGTGTAATGCACATTTCATATTTATCACTGACAATATCCTCCTCTAAATTCTCTTTTACTGAACTAATACTCTACTGCAAGGTGGCACGGTGGTGTAGTGGTTAGCGCTGTCGCCTCACAGCAAGAAGGTCCAGGTTCGAGCCCCGTGGCCGGCGAGGGCCTTTCTGTGTGGAGTTTGCATGTTCTCCCCGTGTCCGCGTGGGTTTCCTCCGGGTGCTCCGGTTTCCCCCACAGTCCAAAGACATGCAGGTTAGGTTAACTGGTGACTCTAAATTGACCGTAGGTGTGAATGTGAGTGTGAATGGTTGTCTGTGTCTATGTGTCAGCCCTGTGATGACCTGGCGACTTGTCCAGGTACCCCGCCTTTCGCCCGTAGTCAGCTGGGATAGGCTCCAGCTTGCCTGCGACCCTGTAGAACAGGATAAAGCGGCTAGAGATAATGAGATGAGATACTCTGCTGCGAATTCTCTGTCTTCTGTCCACCTTATTTACAGGTTCACTGAGGATATTTCTGCCTTTTGATAAAGATACTAATAAATTACATCACCATACACATAAGAGTTACAAAAATGTAAGAGTTACAAAACTTTTCACATGCACCTGGTGTTAAACCTTGCAGGAATAAAGCATCCTTTTTTTGCACCCTGCCTACACAGAGGACACACTGCATGCACACACACGCGCGCACACACACACACACACACACACACAAAGCCACAGAATGCACACACAGACATGTCTAATTACATTACAACATCATTTGGCCTTTATACACAGTGTCTATTTCTACCCACAGCTGTCACTTTTCCACCATTCGCACCAATGGGGCATCAAGATCAGAGCTCATCACTGACAGCTCATTATTGCAGACAGACACCCTGCTGTTTACTGCACCATTTCATCCCACCTGTGATGCCAACTCTCTGAAACACACCGTTTACCATGTTCAGGGCAATAAACAGTCCTAAGCAATGCGACATCATATCGATATTACAATTTAACTCCTGTTGTTTATTAAAACGTTTATTGTTTAAATCTTAAATTAAAATTAAATATTTTGGTGGACTTTTTAAATATAGGGCTGATGTTTTGCTGGCATTGTTTTTTTTTAGTTGTTGTTTTTGTTTTTCACAAAATGAAATATTGTGACACATATCAGGAAAAATATCTTCAGGTAATTCAAGTGATACTTTTGGCATATAACCCAATCCCACTTAAAAAGGCGTGGCTTCTGTGATTAAATTTTAGTCAAGGGGGTGTGGTCACTGCACCTGTCACAGTAAAGGATATATGGGTTATATTTGTCAGTCTCAATGAAGGAGGTGTGGCCTCTGCACCTGTCACAGAAAAAAGGTGTGGCCATCAAAGTCTGTGCCATCAATTCTATCAAAGGAGGTGTGGCCTCTGAAATTGCAGTTGTGGTGAAAGGCCACTGCACCTGTCTCAGTGAAGGCCTGTGCACCTCTCAGCTCCTTTGAAGGAAGTGTGGCTTCTCTGCTTTCAGAGCTGGTGAAGCAGGCATTGCTTCAATGCCTGTCAGTCTTAGTAAGGAAGGCATGGACTCTGCACTTGTCACAGGAAAGTTGGTGCTTCTAGTCCCAAAGAAGGAGGCCTGGCTTTTGCACTCATTATGGACTGAATGAGGTGTGGCCTCTATAATGTCAGTTCTGGTGAAGGAGGTGTGGTTTCTGCACCAGTCATAGTTAAGAAGGCATGGCCTCTGCACTGTCAGTCACAGGGAAGGAGGCGTAACTTCTGCACTGTGAGTCACAGAATAGGAGGCATGGCCTCTGCAGTGTCAGTCATAGGGAAGGTGGTGTGGCTTCTGCAGTATCAGGGCCTCTGCATGCTCTTGCGACAAGGCTTTCGCAGACAGCTTTTCGCAGACAGTTGTAATTTATCGTTGAGCGGGGAGTAATAGGCATGCGCGATGTTATTCACCGCCACAACGCAAGGGGGCGCGAAGTCGCGAAATCGCTAGGAGTAGTTGGTGGGTGTGGTTAGTGGAGTGTTTATCCTCCGGTTACTTATAATGACTAGAACTGGAGTCGTATAGATGTATGTACTTCCTCACTTCCTCGATCAACAGCTCTTCGTGCTGCTCCATCTTCGCTCATGTTTTTAAAAATGGCGGTAGTGAAAACAAACCAAACCAGGAAAGTAGGGAAGCGGAAGTGCGTGTACAGCGGATGTAGAGTGGACCAATCAGAGCCCTCTTGTCTGCGACGCTGTCTGTGAGGCTTCTGCGGTGGTCACAATTTTTGGGAGGTGCGCGCAGAGCATCTGCGAAGGGGGGGGCTACGCAGACGCCATCTGCGACGCCATCTGTGAGGACTGCGTTGTCAGCATAAATTGGCCTTCAGTCACAGGGAAGTAGGTGTGGCCTCTGCAGTGTCAGTCACAAGGGAGTAGCCATGGCCTCTGCAATGTCAGTCATAGGGGAGTAGGTGTGGCCTCTGCAGTGTCAGTCACAGGGGAGTAGGTGTGGCCTCTGCATTGTCAGTCATAGGGGAAGAGGTGTGGCCTCTGCAGTGTCAGTCACAGGGGAGAAGGTGTGGCCTCTGTCCTTTTAATCACAGGGAAGGAGGCATGGTCTCTGCCCCATCAGTCACAGCGAAGTAGGCGTGGCCTCTGCACTGTCAGTCACAGGGAAGGAGGCGTGGCCTCTATGTTGTCAATCACAGTGTAAGAGTAGATAGATAGATAGATAGATAGATAGATAGATAGATAGATAGATAGATAGATAGATAAAACTTTATTGATCCCTTTGGGAGGGTTCCCTCAGGGAAATTAAAATTCCAGCAGCATCATTACAGAATAAACAGAGAATAGAAAATAGATAAAACTTTTAGATAACTTAAGTATTAACATATACAAATATAAAAAATAAAATATGAGGGGGAAAAAATCTAGCAGGAGAGGTATTGCACATTATATTGCAAACTTATATTGCACATATATGACTTTGTTGTCTCTCTGCTGTTCTGTTCAACTTCCTGCTAAACTCAGAAAATGCCTGCTGCATGTGTCTAAAACCCTGACTCTGTCCTTTCACTCTCTAAAATAGCCCACAAAGGATTTAGGCCATGCTGCATCTGCAAAACGCTGCAGGAAACAAACACCCCCCCCCCCCCCCCCCCCACACACACACACACACACACACACACTTAATCCAAGTGATGTATGATGACATTAGCTTTTTATGACTCCTAATAACACAGTTATGGACAGCTATGTAAATACCAGTCATAAATATAATTTAAGATTTGAGTTTAGAGCCAAAAATATGTTTTGATTTCAACACATGGAATAATGACAGTGCAATACACAGATGCATCAAAAGTCAAAGTCCTTTCCCACGCCATGTGGTGCATAGGGCGGTGCTGATCTCTGTTTCTGTAGCCCTCAGCCTCTTGCCAATTGCATAGCTAGGGTTACAGTGGGGCGCTAGTCCTCTGGTAAGCGCAAGAGTTTGACTCCCCACTCGCATCTGTATTGCAGCGTGCCTTGCCAGATGGCACTAGGTACCATTTTTATGATGGTCTTTGGTATGACCTGACCGTGAGTAGAACTCACGATCTCCCGATTGAGAGGCGGACACGCTAACCACTAGGCCAACTCGCGGTGCACAGATACATCAATTTCACATTAAATAAAAGTATATTTGAGATTCCATAGGGTTTTTTATTTTTATTTTTTTAATACAACATTATAGTTTTGCCAGCGGTTTACTGCATACTTAAGTACCATATATCATAGAAATGTCTTCAAGTATTGTGATATATGATAGATAGATAGATAGATAGATAGATAGATAGATAGATAGATAGATAGATAGATATTAATTCAGTGGTGTTAGATATTCATATCTACTCTGTCTGAAACTGTGCTTCCTATTCCTTTCAAGAAGGAGTATCATCTAGAGATCATCATTTGTACCCTATTTCATATGATAAAAAGACAGTTTAGGCTGTGTTTACACTTCATCATCACCATAGCTAATTATTTATAGGCTACAGCGCTTGATTAAAAATGATGAAAAACAGAATGAGATGTAACCATAGCAACAATCATATAATGGTGGTGTGCTCATGTGAAGAGGATGGGCTATAAAGCTAGCTAGATTAAATGGCAGCCATTTTAATGCCAATCAGTTCATCATGACATCTGTGTGATGAACCCTGCAACTCCTCGGACCCATCCTCATTGGCTCATTTGGTGCAATCAGGCTTGTAATACTCGAGTCCAGGACTCAGACTTGATTCCGATTTGTGCCCTAATTTTAAGGACTTGTGACTTGATTGGACTTGAGCACTGATGACTCAGACTTGGACTCAGACTCATGCATTAACTGCATTCGGACTAGTAAATTGGAGACAAAGACTCAGATTTTTTCTTTAGTTTTTGTAACATGCCATAATAATTTGCCATAAGAGATTTATATCTACATTAATTTTTATACTAATTTTGTGCAAGAGAATGCACATTCACCTGTTCATACATCATGTTCAGGAACAAACTAACGTTAATGGCGCTAAAATGCCTGGAGAGAAGCCCCTAGGATTGTCTGCTTTGCTTATACAGACTTCTTGTGTAGTGGGAAAAAATGCTCTGCTATGTGTTCCATATGTAGAAGAACTATCGAGGAGATGACGGGGACAACCTCAAACTTCAATCATCATTTGGTAAGACTCCACGCAGAGAAGTGAGTGACATGCTATGTTCACACACACATCACACATCACATTATCTCTAGCCGCTTTATCCTTCTACAGGGTCGCAGGCAAGCTGGAGCCTATCCCAGCTGACTACGGGCGAAAGGCGGGGTACACCCTGGACAAGTCGCCAGGTCATCACAGGGCTGACACATAGACACAGACAACCATTCACACTCACATTCACACCTACGCTCAATTTAGAGTCACCAGTTAACCTAACCTGCATGTCTTTGGACTGTGGGGGAAACCGGAGCACCCGGAGGAAACCCACGCGGACACGGGGAGAACATGCAAACTCCGCACAGAAAGGCCCTCGCCGGCCCCAGGGCTCGAACCCAGGACCTTCTTGCTGTGAGGCGACAGCGCTAACCACTACACCACCGTGCCGCCATGCTATGTTCATTGCTCTGTTAATAGCGGGGCTTGCTTGCTGATCAATGAACTAGCTAGTGTTAACCCTCTCTCATGTTATTTGCCCTGTTGATAGTGGGCGGGGCTTTCTGAGCGATGAACAAGCTTTTTATCTGTTATTCTATTAACTAAAATGGGGCAGTCAAGCAGTAACATTAGTCCAACACAGTAGCAGAGACAGTTTCACATAAAGGCAGCAACAGCCACCGTCAAACGGTGCTATTGGAGTCTTGTTCTCGGACCAATAGCGGACTCGACTCAAAATTTTATTTAATGACTTGGACTTGACTCAGACTTGAACACTGGGGACTCGAGACTGGACTCGGACTCGATGTTTAGTGACTCGACTACAACACTGGGTGCAACATTACTTCAGGTCCCCACTCACAACTTAGTTGGAATTAGTTCTCATTTACTTTTTGACACATATAACTATGAACTCATCATACCCTATAATAAATTACCTCATTCTACACCTACACGTCTTGTATGGAGAGACGTTACGAAGAAAAATAAAGCTTGAAAGGAAGTAGCAGGGATAGTTACAGTGCTCAGCATAAATGAGTACACCCCCTTTGAAAAGTAACATTTTAAACAATAGCTCAATGAACACAAACAATTTCCAAAATGTTGACAAGACAAAGTTTAATATAGCATCTGTTTAACTTGTAACGTGAAAGTAAGGTTAATAATATACACTTAGATTACACATTTTTCAGTTTTACTCAAATTAAGGTGGTGCAAAAATGAGTACACCCCACAACAAAAACTACTACATCTAGTACTTTGTATGGCCTCCATGATTTTTAATGACATGATTTTTAATGACAGCACCAAGTCTTCTAGGCATGGAATGAACAAGTTGACGACATTTTGCAACATCAATCTTTTTCCATTCTTCAACAATGACCTCTTTTAGTGACTGGATGGAGAGTGATGCTCAACTTGTCTCTTCAGAATTCCCCATAGGTGTTCGATTGGGTGCAGATCAGGAGACATACTTGGCCACTGAATCACTTTCACCCTGTTCTTCTTCAGAAATCCAACAGTGGCCTAAGATGTGTGTTTAGTCATGTTGGAAAAGTGCATGACGACCAAGGGCACGGAGTGATGGTAGCATCTTCTCTTTCGGTATAGAGCAATACATCTTTGAATTCATGATGCCATCAATGAAATGCAGCTCCCCGACACCAGCAGCACTCATGTAGCCCCACATAAGGACACTGCCACCACCATGTTTCACTGTAGGCACCATGCATTTTTCTTTGTATTCCTCACCTTTGTGATGCCATGCAGTTTTGAAGCCATCAGTTCCAAAAACATTTATCTTGGTCTCATCACTCCAGAGTATAGAGTCCCAGTAGTCTTCATCTTTGTCAGCATGGGCCCTGGCAAACTCTAGGTGGGCTTTTTTGTGCCTGGGCTTTAGGAGAGGCTTCTTTCGTGGACAGCATGCCATTCCTCTGCAATGTACGCCGTATTGTGTCACGGGAAATAGTCACCTCAGTTTGGCTTTCTACTTCTTTAGATAACTGCAGTGAACTTTCATGCCGATTTTCTTCAAACCTTCTCATCAGAAGACGCTCCTGTCAAGGTGTTAACTTCCGTGGACAACCTGGACGTCTCTGTGAGATGGTTGCAGTTCCATCTTTCTTAAATTTTTGACCAATGTAAAGCTTTGCTGAGCTTCTTGTAGCCTTCACCTTTGTGGTGCAAAGAAATTATTTTCTTTGGGGAATTCTGAAGAGACAAGTTGAGCATCACTCTCCATCCAGCATCCAGTCATTAAAAGAGGTCATTGTTGAAGAATGGAAAAAGATTGATGTTGCAAAATGTCGCCAACTTGTTCATTCCATGCCTAGAAGACTTGGTGCTGTCATTAAAAATCATGGAGGCCATACAAAGTACTAGATGTAGTAGTTTTTGTTGTGGGGTGTACTCATTTTTGCACCACCCTAATTTGAGTAAAACTGAAAAATGTGTAATCTAAGTTTATATTATTAACCTTACTTTCACGTTATAAGTTAAACAGATGTTATATTAAACTTTGTCTTGTCAACATTTTGGAAATTGTTTGTGTTCATTGAGATATTGTTTAAAATGTTACTTTTCAAAGGGGGTGTACTCATTTATGCTGAGCACTGTAGTGCCTCTGGTGAGTGTATGTCGCTAGTACAATTAGCTTGCTTTGCTAATCTGCTTATCCACTGAACAGTGCACACAGACACACACACACGAGATAAAATACAAGTGACATGAGTGACTTGATATTATGAATGCAGAATAAATGCTCTAAGCAGGCATGATGTAATGCCACTGAAATCTGATATCTTCCTATATTGAAGCATTTTGAGTAATGTTATCTCTCAGACTGCCAATGTCGAAGAAAAGCGAAGTAACATGTTACCTAAACCCCCCACAGAAACCTGTCCTAATAGTGATGATGCCAATGCAGATCTGCTTGATAAGACAAGCAGACAACTCTCTCAGTTCTCTAATGGCGGCCGATTCATTAATAATGAGCACCCAGGCTCGCGTGGGGGTCTCTGCATGTGAAATATTAACATCCTTTGCTTGCTTTACTTTACCCTGTTCATCTCGAGCCTCTTGTGGTTCTGAACGATCATGAAGGTTAAATAAAGTCGGTTTCCCGGATGTCAAGCTTTATTGTCATGTGTGGAGCTGAAAGTGAAATATAATGAAGTAGTTCCCTCGAAACCACACGATGACAGGGGTACAGCCAGTAAAGACAATAAACACAGTCAATACACAATCCAACACACTAATAAACTAACTAAACATGAATTTATACAGCTAAAGTTCACTAATCAATGAATTAGTCAATAATAATCTTTCTAAAAGAGAGTAGAAGATTAAGCCCAGTTAACACACACACACACACACACACACACACACACACACACAGTTTCTCCAGCATTAAACTATACTAAACAGGACAGTTTATTGACATTTGCTGGTAATGTTGGGATTTTATTGATGATCTGTATCATTTGGTGCCGAACAGGAAATAGTGCACATTAAAGTCGTTGTCTTCTTATTTGAGCAGAAATAACTGCCGCTAAAGGAGAAATTGAAACCCTACATCCTGCATCTCCACCCTGTTTATCCCACAATAACACTCAGTATATTTCCGACTCATCCAGAATGAGCAGAAACATGATGACAGCATATTTATTTTTCCTAGAGACATTCAAGTCTTAGGAAATGCACAAATAGTCCAATAGTACCTGAAATGATCAATAATTTCACATTAAAATACATTTCAAACTTACCAGGTTCTCCAATTGGCTGCACATGCATCAACATACTTCAAACTATGGCTATCATTACAGCTGGACTATTATAAACAATTAATGGTTCTCTTGTTGTTCCTTGGTGGCAAGGTAGTGTAGTGGTTAGCACTGTCGCCTCACAACAAGAAGGTTCTGGGTTTGAGCCCAGCGGCTGATGGGGCCTTTCTGTGTGGAGTTTGCATGTTCTCCCCGTGTCTGCGTGGGTTTCCTCCGGGTGCTCTGGTTTCCCCCACAGTCCAAAGACATGCAGGTTAGGCTAATTGGTGGCTCTAAATTGACCGTAGGTGTGAATATGAGTGTGAATGGTTGTTTGTCTCTATGTATCAGCCCTGCAATGACCTGGTGACTTGTCCAGGGTGTACCCCGCCTCTCGCCCATAGTCAGCTGGGA
Source organism: Neoarius graeffei (assembly GCF_027579695.1). Taxonomy (NCBI): domain Eukaryota; kingdom Metazoa; phylum Chordata; class Actinopteri; order Siluriformes; family Ariidae; genus Neoarius; species Neoarius graeffei. Next base: position 36,354,308 of record NC_083579.1, read on the forward strand.
TAGGCTCCAGCTTGCCCGTGACCCCGCACAGGATAAGCTGTTATGGATAATGAGTAGTCGTTCCTTTGGTTGTACCCTCAAAGGTACCCTACAATTAAGTGTTTTCCTGTTTGAAAGGGTTCCAATTAGAACTCTTTTCAGATGCTAAAAGTGTTTAATTATCCAATTAACCCTGAAAGTACCCTTCTTTTCTAAAAGTGTATGTATTAACTGGATGTGTTTGCAAACTCCAAATTGTTGCTCATTATTTTCTTCCCTTAAAGTTTCTATGTACTGTAGAACCCAAAACAGAGTGAACATTTAAATAACTTTTGAAAGATCCATTAAAGAACCATTTTTTATGTCAAACCCTATAACAATTTGTTTTCCTATTAGAAAGAGGGCAGCACAGTGGTGCAGTTGGTTAGCACTGTTACAGCAAGAAGGTTCTAGGTTCTAGCCCAATAGCCGATGGGGGCCTTTCTGTGTGGAGCTTGCATGCTCTCCTCATGTCTGCGTGGGTTTCCTCTGGGTGCTCTGGTTTCCTCCACAGTCCAAAGACATGCAGGTTAGGTTAACTGGCTACTCTAAATTGCCCATAGGTGTGTGTGAATGGTTGAGAGGAGAAAACCTCTATAATAATCCAGTAGAAGGCAACAGGAAACCACTACTGTAATTCTTCCCTAGAGACTTTGATGGCTGAAGGCATGAGAGCAGCCACATCACTGCAGTGATATATCAGATAGATAGATTAGAAAGAGTTCCATCTCTCTGGAAACTAAGAACCCTTAATTACTCAACAAACTCTTAAAGAACCACTGAAGAACATTTTGTCTCAGAGTACAGAAGAACCAACTGTTGGTATTCCAGTGAACCATTTGAATGATGGATCTTGAAAGTTTCCAGATTAGAAAGACCTCTTCTCATTTGGAAGAGATGAAGACTGAACCCTTAAAGAACTCTTAAAGAACCCTTTTCCCCTAACAGTGTGTGCATTAACTGGTTGAGTGTGCAAAGTATTGCTCATTATTTTCTTCTTACCACCTAGAAACTGTCAGGTTTCACACATTGTTTCTTGGTACTTCGTACACTTTTAGAAAAGGGTTCTTCAAGGGTTCCTCAAGTGCTCAATGGGTAACGCATGGTCTTTATTCTCCTACCGTGGAACCCTTTCTGATAGGGGAATGCTCTGTTTTCAGGTTTGGTGTTGAAACTTTCCGGATTCCTCCAGAGAAACAACCAATGAACACTTACAGATTTGAATGTTGTTGTTTTTTTCAAAATTAATGCTGATTATTTTCTTCTGAATACTTCAAACTTCTCAGGTATTTAGCATTTAGAGCTTCGTGCTTGGTACACATAGAAGTTTTTTTATGGGTTCATTTTTGAAATCTGTTACTATGGCAGTTGAAATGCTAATATGCTGTGAAGAGCAGCAAAATGATGAGCATGGAGCATTTTATTTTGTTGTTGACATTGTTGTCTTATTACAAGCTCCACTACAACTGATTCTACACACAACATGCTGTGCTACCCAGCTGTGTTAGCATTAGCAATATAGCTAAACTTGCTAACTGGGACGTTAGCTCATGTGTAGCAGCCATGATGATGTATTATCAATGTGCACAAGGATACAAAGATGGCTTGATATTGAGAACTAGCTGTAATCATGATTTGCTGGCTAGATATGGCTAGATGGAAGGAACAGAGCTAAAAAAAAAAAAAAGAAAGGAAAAGAGCTGTTCTTTTACATATCTGGAAAATATTTCTTGGAATTGTTGGCATTTATGGAAAAGATTTGATGTCCAAAACTATCTTTGCACTATGCAGGTTATTCCTGAGATGTTCCACCTCTGGAATTGGAATAAAATGTAAAATGTAAGTTTTTTGGGAATTTTCAAAAGACAATTGTGTGATATAGTTTTACACACACACACACACACACACACACACACACACACACACACACCAAATGCAGCTGCAGCATAAACTGAATTATAGCACCACCAGCCAAGTGAGGAGGCACTGCACTTCTTCAGGCCAACAACTTCACACTAAACTGCAAATACCGTATCAGCCACTTGTCATGGTTTTACAAGACTTTCAGTGTCTAAGTGGAACATTCTGTGGCTTTTTCAATAAAATAAATAATCATTATTTGGATTTAAATCACATCAAAATGAGTGGCAGTGAGGAAGATGGGGGATTTAGACTGTAGATGGCAAATCTGCATTATGCTGTCTATCCATCCATCCAACCATGCATCTATCTATCCATCCTATTCATGCGCTAATGAATCCCGCACACTTTTCTCCATCTCATCATCATTGTCATCACCTCATTCTTTCTCTTGTTCCTCTTTTCATTTTCCACATCATCACTCTGGATCCCTGTCTCACTTCTCATCTTGCTAATTCTCCCCCCCATACACACACACACACAACCACACACACACACACACACACACACACACACACTTCCTTAATTGAGACAAGCGATGGTGTCTCTCGAGTGAACCACACGGCTGGTGTAACCCACACGTGTCTTCGATGGAGGTGAAGAGAGCAGATGACTATATATGATCATTCTGGACCTCTGCCAAGAACACACACACACACAAGGAACAGGAGAGGAATCCGAGATCAGGGTGCTGCTACGGATTTCAGCATGGGGTGAGGCTGTAGATGAGAAGGTGCTACGTTACACACACACACACACACACACACACACCTTTAGACCTCTAGTCATTTATCAGAAGCATCCAACACCCCAAATTTAACGGCAGAACATCATGCATCACAGCAAACACCACATCCACATCATGAGTTCATGTTTTTTGACACATTTTTTACTCCATGTTCAAACAGGACACACCAACACACAGCTCCACACCATACACACCACAAGGCATGTGCTTTGCATCACTATATATATATATATATATATATATATATATATATATATATATATATATAAAAGCACGCATGAACTTTACCTTGGATCAGTAATATCAGCTTTGCTCAGGACCTCGGATGGGGTCAGAGCTCGATCTCCTCACATGTCGGATTTTCTCCTGCTGCTCGCTTCTCCTCCATCCGGTCCGATCCTAAAATCATTTTTTTGGAGCATCCGATAAAGCAGCAGCCCATATCCTTCACCACGAGCACATAAAAATAATAATTAAAACAAAACAAACAAAAAAAAAACCCAACCTAGGAATCCGCCCTTTAAAAAAAGAAAATCAGAAATCCAAAAAAAGTCAAAATCCCGTGGTGCTCCTCAAAAAGAAGAAGAAGAATCAGGTGAGAGTGGAAAACCTTCTCCATTTGGTGCAGCAGAAAACATACTCATGGAAAAAAAAAACTCCATTATATCAAGTTGCATGATGCGAACACCCCTGCATTATAACCCATTATAAGCTCCACGTGCTTCAGATGAAATTTAGCGCATAAAATTTTCCTTCACGTCTTTCTTCCAGAAGATCAGGATCCGGATTAGATCATGCCTCAATCTCAGGAGAGAGTTACATCCCCTCTACATTCCCCTCGAGAAGAAGATGAAGATGATGATGATGATGAAGAAGAAGGAGATGGATGTGATGGATGCGAGGATGCACGAGGGTTTTAAAAATAACGCACGAGCATCCAACTTCTCCATGTGAACCGGATGAGAGCTGAACCGCTGCGCGCGAGGACCGGATGGGGATCAAGACCGGAGGGAGGGAGGGAGGGAAATCTGGGATCTCTTGCTCACGCGCGTCTATTTTTCCTCCCGCGCTCCGCTTCTGGCGCTCGCCGCGCGGACTCCGGTTTAATCCACACGCGCACGCGCACACGCGGACGGGCGCCGACACGCGCGCGCACGCACACACGCATCAATGTATCGCTGCATCTTTCCTCCATCCGCGTTCCTCAGATGACAAGCATCACCTCTATCATCATCATCATCATCATCATCATCATCTCGAGAAGAAATATTATATTTAGAACTATATTAATAGCCACACAGACACACACATACATATATATATATATATATATATATATATATATATATATATATATATATATATATATATATATATATATGTGTGTGTGTGTGTGTGTGTGTGTGTGTGTGTTATAGAAAAATGTGCGCGTGCGTAAACAAGCCCATAAACGAGAGAGAGAGAGAGAGAGAGAGAGAGAGAGAGGTTCACGTGCACAAATTCAGCAAATCTACAAGACCCCCTTTAAAAGAAGAAGGAGAAGGAAGTGGAGTCCCAGACTGACTTCGAGTGCCTATGGAGATTCTTCACGTGTGTGTGTGTGTGTTTCATCTGGATTTCTGCAGATTTACACACACAGACACACACAGAGACTAAAATTCTACAACTGCTAAGGTAAATACTTCAATCATTAACCTTAACTTACAAATAATTGTATAAATACATACATTTGTCAGGCGGCACGGTGATGTAGTGGTTAGCGCTGTCGCCTCACAGCAAGAAGGTCCGGGTTCGAGCCCCGTGGCCGGCGAGGGCCTTTCTGTGCGGAGTTTGCATGTTCTCCCCGTGTCCACGTGGGTTTCCTCCGGGTGCTCCGGTTTCCCCCACAGTCCAAAGACATGCAGGTTAGGTTAACTGGTGACTCTGAATTGACCGTAGGTGTGAATGTGAGTGTGAATGGTTGTCTGTGTCTATGTGTCAGCCCTGTGATGACCTGGCGACTTGTCCAGGGTGTATCCCGCCTTTCGCCCGTAGTCAGCTGGGATAGGCTCCAGCTTGCCTGCGACCCTGTAGAACAGGATAAAGCGGCTACAGATAATGAGAGATGAGATGACATGCATACATTTGTTAGGCAGCATGGTGGTGTAGTGGTTAGCGCTGTTACCTCACAGCAAGAAGGTCCGGGTTCGAGCCCCGTGGCCAACGAGGGCCTTTCTGTGTGGAGTTTGCATGTTGTCCGCGTGGGTTTCCTTTGGGTGCGCCGGTTTCCCCTACAGTCCAAAGACATGCAGGTTAGGCTAATTGGTGACTCTAAATTGACCGTAGATGTGAATGGTTGTCTGTGTCTATGTGTCAGCCCTGTGATGACCTGGCGACTTGTCCAGGGTGTACCCCGCCTTTCGCCCGTAGTCAGCTGGGATAGGCTCCAGCTTGCCTGCAACCCTGTAGAACAGGATAAAGCGGCTAGAGATAATGAGATGAGATGAGACCATCACTCTCCACTCTCAGGAAATGAGGTACATTTTTGCCCCTTTACAGATACAACAGCTTGTCACAGGGGCAGTACCCTATAAGGTACTTATTCGTACCCTTTCTACACTGCTTGAGAGCATATATGTAGCTTTTTGGCCCTAAAAAGTTACACATAATTACCTTGAGGTCCAATAATGAGCCTCGGGGGACATTAGCGTAGATTGTACCTTGAGGGACAGAAATGGACTCCTACTGTACCCCTATTTCTGACCCAGCTACAATAGTCTATGTCTATAATAAATCATTGTTTCTATAGTAACAGCTCATTCTCAAGGACGTGTAGACACTCAGAAATAACGGTACAAAACTGGAAAAGCACTGCTCCTCATCACTGGTGTACGTTCATACCTTTAATGTCTATCGTTTACTTGGGAAGGTGCATGTTAAGAGGAGTTAAAAGAGTAACACAAAACTAGACCATGGAGAACCTGCACCTGATCAGCCAACCGCAGAAGCAGCAGGCCTTAAACAGAGCCACTAATCCACAAGAAACACAGAACAGGTGAGTGCAATCAGCAGAGCATGAGCATATAACAGGATCATGTGATTCAGCATGTGAGGCTGATGGGAAATGAAGTTCAAGGCTGTGAGGTTGTGATGATGATGAGCCCCTGGAAGTGCAAATCATGGCTGAAACTTCAATCATTTTTCAAGGTATAAACATACATCCTGAAGGTACCAAAGATGACCCTTTGATTTAACATGTAACATTTATGGAAGGAGTCTCCAGTGTCAGTCATAATGCTGTAACTTTAGGTTTTACTTGACAAGCTGCCCTTTTGTTTTCTTTTTTGTCATACATCAGAGCGTGTCTGAATCCTCACTGATTGGTCAGAAGATGTGCATCAGTGTTGTAGTCGAGTCACTAAACCTCGAGTTTGAGTCCAGTCTCGAGTCCTCAGTGTTCAAGTCCGAGTCAAGTCTCTCTCTCATTATCTCTAGCCGCTTTATCCTGTTCTACAGGGTCGCAGGCAAGCTGGAGCCTATCCCAGCTGACTACCCGCGAAAGGCGGGGTACACCCTGGACAAGTCACCAGGTCATCACAGGGCTGACACATAGACACAGACAACCATTCACACTCACATTCACACCTACGGTCAATTTAGAGTCACCAGTTAACCTAACCTGCATGTCTTTGGACTGTGGGGGAAACCGGAGCACCCGGAGGAAACCCACGCGGACACGGGGAGAACATGCAAACTCCGCACAGAAAGGCCCTCGCCGGCCACGGGGCTCGAACCCGGACCTTCTTGCTGTGAGGCGACAGCACTAACCACTACACCACCGTGCCGCCCCCGAGTCAAGTCTAAGTCATTTAAAAAAATTGAGTCAAGTCCAAGTCAAGTCCATTATTGATCCGAGTCGAGTCCAACACAAATGACACAGCTGTCACACACTCACACAATCTAATACACATTGATCGCTTTGAGTAGTGTGAAGATGTATGTCCCATATATATAGTTCTTCTACATGTGGAACACATAGCATGTTCCAAATGTCTTCTGCCAAACTATTACTGTATAGCATGTTACAAAAAATAAAGAAAAAAATCAATGTCCTCATCTCCAATTTACTAGTCTGAATGCAGTTAATGCGCGAGTCCAAGTCCAAGTCATCAGTGCTCAAGTCCAAGTCAAGTCAAGTCACAAATCCTTAAAATTAGGACACAAGTTAGACTCGAGTACTACAAGCCTGGTGTGCATTATATATGGAGAACAGCATGGCTCAGACTGTAGTTCTGGCTGTAACATGAACAACGGGTTTATATTATTGCTCTCGATTGAATACGTTATCGTTTCTATAGTAACAGCTCATTCACACAGACATGTAGAACAGACGCTCCACATAATCTAATACTAAACTGAATGAAAAAAATGAAAAACCATGTTGATTTCCAACAAAATAAATGTGTATAATTATTGACATGGTGAAGTTTTCTCTAAGGAGATGTTTATTTACTATATGTGCTGCATTATGCTGCATGTTGTTTACAGCATAAATAACGATCAGTATCTTGACCACACCATGCGTCCAGCCCTCTAGTCAGCAAATGATTCACTGTGTGTGTGTGTGTGTGTGTGTGTGTGTGTGTGTGTGTGTGTGTGTGTGTGAAAAGATTGTGTTCTTGTTACAATAGGACCTTGTGTTTCTTATTTACAGTGTTTTTTTTCCTTCCTCACTGGTGAGAAACCGATTTCCTTCATGTGCAATAAATTCCTTCAGCACACCTTCATCCGACCTGCTGAGAGCAGCCAAGCAGAAATGTTCTCCCATCACATCGCCTCTTGGTCTGCCCTGGAAAATAAATAAATAAATATTGGGAAAATAAATCAGAGGGACAAAGTAAAAGCGTTGTTGTTGTTTTTTCTGAAAAATATCCGGGTGACCATCCAATAATAATAATAATAATAATAATAATAATAATAATAATTTATACTCCTCTGTCTGTTTCTACATGTCCAATAAAACCTCAAACGCTGTATAAATAAGTTTATTCATCTTATTTATGTATGGTCATGGTGACACTTCCACTTCATCCCTGATTTCATTTTCAATTTTTTAGACTGCCTTTATTGTCACTGCACAAATGTACAATGAAATTTAGTTACTCATAGGAGATGTGGGGGAATCCAGAGCACCCAGACAACATGCAAACTCCACACAGAAAGGCCCTTGTCAGCCACTGGGCTCAAACCCAGAACCTTCTTGCTGTGAGGCAACAGTGCTAACCACTTACACCATTGTGCTGCCCAGTTATTTTATTTTATTAATTATTATTATTTAGGGGCGGCACGGTGGTGTAGTGGTTAGCGCTGTCGCCTCACAGCAAGAAGGTCCTGGGTTCGAGCCCCGGGGCCGGCGAGGGCCTTTCTGTGTGGAGTTTGCATGTTCTCCCCGTGTCCGCGTGGGTTTCCTCCGGGTGCTCCGGTTTCCCCCACAGTCCAAAGACATGCAGGTTAGGTTAACTGGTGACTCTAAATTGACCGTAGGTGTGAATGTGAGTGTGAATGGTTGTCTGTGTCTATGTGTCAGCCCTGTGATGACCTGGCGACTTGTCCAGGGTGTACCCCGCCTTTTGCCCGTAGTCAGCTGGGATAGGCTCCAGCTTGCCTGCGACCCTGTAGAAGGATAAAGTGGCTAGAGATAATGAGATGAATGAGATGAGATTATTATTTAGAAAACAATCAAAAACATTGCATGGCATTAAAATGCTATAAACACACAAAGCACATACTGTACAGTATAGACAGTACACCCTTAGGGGAAAAGGGTTCTTTAATGCTTCTTCAGTGGTTTGTTTGATAAATAAGAGGTTCCTTACCTCCAGAAAAGGTTCTACTTTCACATTACCAGGCTGAAGTGACTCAAATCTGATTTCTTGCCTTAATGTGATACAGATCTGTTTTTTTTTCAGGGCTGTGTGGAAGCAGAAATTTGATCTTTTCAAATCAGGTTTCAGTCAGGGCGTCATTTCACCGAGTATGATCTGGAAAAATTGCATGCGACCATGCACGACTATGATCGCAGCTATGTTTTCCCGTAGTTGTGGGCAAAATCCGTGCGACCTAAACCCGTTATTTTCTGTGTACACTCTATGTTCGATGTTATCTTGTTCGACCTTCGATGTGTACGCTCTACCTGCATTCTATACGCTCTGTAGACGCTCTACATATGCTCTACTTGCGTCTATCCACTCAATCTGATGCAATCTTAACACGACCAAGGCTCGTTCTGTTCGACCAATCTGCGACATACGTAGCGTCGATCTCTCAGCGATCTATCCTTGCAAGTGCACAACCTCGGCCGATCAAGGCTCAATCTTGGCCGATCTAGCTATGTACAAGTTGCAACATACCCTCGATCAATACGATTTAGCCTGCAATATAAACATTCTAGCCTCGCTCTGTACGCTTAATCCTCGAGCTTTTCTAGACAGATTCTCGCCTGAGCTATGCGCAAATTTGTCACGGTTGCCCGGATTTGCGTGCAACCCACTGCGACCGTATAAAAAGGCCCGGCGATCGGTGGCCGACCATCAGTTTTTGACCAGCCTCTGAAGGGACAACATGGACCCAATTGCTCTGCATCATGTATGTAGTGGAAGTACATTACGTCTAACTATTAAAGCTATTTTAAGTTCGTTTCTTAAGACAAGGATTTTTTAAGACGTTACCTTGTTGACAGTTTCGGCGGGAATCTTCCGCCTTCTTCAAAACAGTCACCAGATGTCGAGTGGTGACATGCCTTATCAGCTGATGTTACGCTACGGAGGCGTGAACATCCCGCCCAATTTGACAGGTAGTTCACGCCTCCTGCTGTCAGGTTGCTCCCCCAGGACTGCGCTCCAGGTGTGTGACAGAGCGTACGCTCCCTCATCCCGGTTCATCGTCCTCTGCGCCCGCTTGCGTATCTCCACTGCCTCTAAAATCCAACGCTGGTATCTATTTTCTTCAGCGCGAATGACTCTGGCCTCTTCCCAATTCATTATATGATTATGTCGTTTGCAGTGGTCTGAAATGGCTGATTTTAAGTTTTCTTGGTTTGCTTTTTCTTTTTCGGATCTTGTGAGTCTTTTTGTTGTTTCTTTTTCACATTCTATTTGGTGTTCTTTCCTTCGAGTATGGAAGCATCTGCCCGTTTCACCAATATAGACTTTATTACATGAACGGCAAGGGATTTCATAGATGACGTTGCATTTATTGTCCAGTTTTATTTTGTCTTTGGGGTGAACTAGCAGCTGTCGGAGGTTCTTGTATGGTTTGACCGGGGTGTTGATATGGTATTTCCTCATGGATCGTTGGATGCGTTCTGTAACTCCTTTTATGTATGGTAGTGTGACAAAGCCCCGGTTTGTTTTTTCGGTGTTTTTTCTTGTTTGTTTGTTTTTTTCCTTTATTTGTGTCTGTAATTTCCCTTTTTGGATTGCCCACAGTGGATATTGGCAGTTTTTTAATGCCTGTTGGATGTGTTGTTCCTCCTCCTGTCTGTCTTTCTCCTCCGTGATGTTCTGTGTTCAGTCGTATAGTGTTCTGATTACTGACATTTTGTGTGCGATGGGATGTTCAGATGTCCAGAGAAGATATTGGTCGGTGTGTGTAGGTTTTCTGTATGTTGTAATTCTAATGTTCCCTTCTTCTGTGTGGTGTATTTTTAGGTCCAAAAAAGCTATTGTCTTGTCCGTTTCCTCTTCGTGTGTGAATTTGATTTTACCTGTCTTGTCAATGGAGTTGAGATGATCCGTGAGTTGTTGTGTGTGGCCTGTTTTGGTTATTTCAAGAATGTCATCAACATATCTTTTCCAGAAAATGGGTTTGCAGTCGTCCGGTGCTGTTTCTATGGCTTGGGTTTCCAGATCCTCCATAAAAAAGTTGCATAGAGTGGCAGATAGCGGGTCCCCCATTGCAAATCTCTCTTTTTGTCTGTAAATTGTACCTCTGAATTGGAAATATGAGGAAGTGGAAATGAAATGCAATAGTTTTGTTATGTCCTGTGCTGTAAGTTTTGTACGGTTTTTTAGGGTTCTGTCTGCTTTTAACCGGTTTTCTACTATGTTGAGTGTGTTTGTGTGGCCAGATTATTAAGGATGGGACTGGACACAGAGTTATATATGTAGGATCTTTAATACCCCAACTGACCCAAAGTAAGGACAGCATTAATTTTATAATTTTGAGACAGTTATTCGTCACATTTGAAATAAAAGAATAAAACAAATTATTTTCCCTCTATACGGACTCTCTTATGACTCCGTCAGAACAAACCCCCCAAAAAAATCAAAAACAGACAAAGCAGAGCAAAACAGACAACAGCAGTGGCTGTATTTCTAGGCAAACAGAAAACATACATAAATACATTTCAAAGCCACGCTTCTCCTTTTAACTTATACATTTTATAGTACATACCAGGTTTGAACTCAGTAAACTCCACGGATTAACTTAATAAACACTATGAAGTAATTTAAATTTACATATTCATACATCACTTGGCAACATATATTTTACAATGACCTCGAATCAACATACTACACACTTTAGGAATCAGGAAACAAAATCAGGTGCTCACCCACTCCTAGCTTGCAGCCCAGGGCCTCACCCCCCACCGGACGCAGCACACACAGTTCTCAGTCTCCCCTCTACATGAGCAATAACACCCAATATCAATAAACAATATTTAACACTGAAAATATCTTAACAAGGATTTCTGTGAACTATAACTGACCAATTACGCTAACCCATGGTCATCCAGGTCAACTCCAGACACAACAGAGACGAGACAAGCGCACACGTCACCGATGAGAAGCAAGCGCAAAATCCCCAGTCATGACCGTCCGTCGGTCACTCAGTCACTCTCCAAACATGTACTCTTCCCGCAGCACACAGCTCACTTAGCTCTTCTCTTACACACCTTTCGCTACCGCCCGCGTTAGGAGGAATGTTTTCGCGCGCATCAAGTCTCACGTGATTTCCTTATTCTCGCGAGACCCCTCCGATCCGGCCGGCCGCACCGTGACATCACACACTACCAGGGCACAACCGATACAAAAAAACAACAACACAGTGCCCCCTATCCACCTGGCTACATTTGTAACCGGTGTTTTTGTAAAGACACACTCTTTACAAAAACACCGGTTACAAACACACTCAACATAGTGACACTACCATACATAAAAGGAGTTACAGAACGCATCCAACGATCCATGAGGAAATACCATATCAACACCCCGGTCAAACCATACAAGAACCTCTGACAGCTGCTAGTTCACCCCAAAGACAAAATAAAACTGGACAATAAATGCAACGTCATCTATGAAATCCCTTGCCGTTCATGTAATAAAGTCTATATTGGTGAAACGGGCAGATGCTTCCATACTCGAAGGAAAGAACACCAAATAGAATGTGAAAAAGAAATAACAAAAAGACTCACAAGATCCGAAAAAGAAAAAGCAAACCAAGAAAACTTAAAATCAGCCATTTCAGACCACTGCAAACGACATAATCATATAATGAATTGGGAAGAGGCCAGAGTCATTCGCGCTGAAGAAAATAGATACCAGCATTGGATTTTAGAGGCAGTGGAGATATGCAAGCGGGCACAGAGGACAATGAACCAGGATGAGGGAGCGTACGCGCTGTCACACACCTAGAGCGCAGTCCTGGGGGAGCGACCTGACAGCAGGAGGCATGAACTACCTGTCAAATTGGGCGGGATGTTCATGCCTCCGTAGCGTAACATCAGCTGATAAGGCACGTCACCACTCGACATCTGGTGACTGTTTTGAAGAAGGCGGAAGATTCCCGCCGAAACTGTCAACAAGGTAACTGTGGCAGTGGGGGCGTGGCCAAGCATCGGTCTGTGACAGGAGGGCGGAGTCAGGGAAGGTAAGTGGCAAAATCACTACACCTGATGTCAATTAACCTGTGTTTGTGTCTTCCCAGTGACCGCGCCCTATATAAAGAGAGAGAGAGCAGAGGAAGGCAGCTCTCTCTGGAACCAGTCAACTGGTGTGTGTGGTGTGACTGGAGAGATTTGTGTCTGAAAAGAACAAATAAAAGAGCATTATGGAACTTTATTCTGGCCTGCCGTCTTTCTGTGCTCCTCCCCCTCCTACGAACTGCGACAGTGGTGCTGAAACCCGGGACGGAGCACAGGAAAAGAACAGCCCCATGGAGCCCTCCACCTTCGCGGACCTGGTCCACGCCCTCGCCACGGCCCAGCAGAGCCAGCACCAGGCGCTAATCACCCTCCGGAAGGAGCAAGAGCGCCGGTTCGAGGCCCTGGTGCTGGCGCAGCAGGAAGATCGTCAGGCGTTCCGGCACCTCCTTGCGTCGGCGGGGTCCACCAGCGCTCCCACCGCGGGCCCGTCCCCCCCCATCCTAACCAAGATGGGCCCGCAGGACGACCCCGAGGCATTCATCACGCTCTTTGAGCAAGTCGCGGAGACCTCGGGGTGGCCGATGGAGCAGCGCGCGGCGCGCCTTCTCCCCCTGCTAACAGGAGAGGCACAGCTGGCCGCGCTACAGCTCCCCGCTGACCGCCGGCTGGCCTACGCGGACCTTCGCCGGGCCGTCCTCCAGCGGGTGGGGCGCACCCCCGAACAACAACGACAGCGCTTCCGCGCTCTGTGGCTGGAGGAAGTCGGCCGGCCGTTCACGTTTGGCCAGCAGCTCCGGGACGCCTGCTGGCGGTGGTTGAGGGCCAACAACTGCGACACCGAGGGAATTCTCGATCAGGTGGTGCTGGAGCAGTTCATCGGCCGCCTGCCAGAGGGAACCGCGGAGTGGGTCCAGTGCCACCGCCCGGCGTCGCTGGATCAGGCCATCGAGTTGGCGGAGGACCATTTGGCGGCTGTTCCGACGGCAGGACAGCGAACATCCTCTTCTCTCCTCTCCTCTCTCTCTCTCCCCCTCTCTCCTCCTGTGTCTCGTCCTCACCCCGTTCCCCCACCGCGGAGGCGGGGGCTGGCCCCACCCCAGCCGGCCCGTCGCACCCGCAGTGTCCTCCCGTTTTTCCCTTCTGTGTCTGTCTCTTCCCCCCCTCAGGTGAGTGAGCCCCGGGGCGCCAGTGCAGAGAGGAAGCCCGGGCTGGTTTTCTGGCGCTGCGGGGAGCCGGGCCACCTCCAACAGCAGTGTTCGGCAATGGAAGTGGGCACGGTGGTTTGGATCCCCGACGTGCCAGGAGCTGCCCTCGATCGGGCCGGGGTGTATCGCATACCGGTGAGTATCCAAGGGGATACATATCAGGCATTGGTGGATTCCGGTTGTAATCAGACCTCAATCCACCAAAGCCTGGTGCAAGACGAGGCATTGGGGGGAGCACAGGGGGTGAAGGTGTTGTGTGTGCATGGGGATGTTCACAGCTACCCGTTGGTGTCGGTCCACATTTTGTTCCGAGGGGAAAAATTTATAGTAAAGGCGGCGGTTAATCCTCGCCTCACCCACTCGATAATTTTGGGGACTGATTGGCCGGGATTCGGGGAGTTGATGAGTCATCTAGTGAAGAGTGGGTCCTGCCATAGGTCAGCAGGGGGAGGTCCCGGTGTCGCTTTGGCGGGGGCAGCTGTCGCAGAGCCGTCCACGTCATCTTCGCGTCAGAGTGAGGAGCCGCAGGCTCCTCCTCCCTCTCTCGGGGAATCCCTTGCGGATTTCCCGTTAGAGCAGTCGCAAGACGAGACTCTGTGGCATGCGTTTGACCAAGTGAGAGTAATCGATGGTCAAACGCTCCTGCCGAACGCCACCCCGTCCTTCCCCTATTTTTCTATTATGAAAGATAGATTATACCGAGTGACGCAGGACACTCAGACGAAAGAGCAAATCACCCAGCTTTTGATTCCAAAAAGCCGCCGGGAATTGGTATTCCAGGCGGCTCACTTTAATCCCATGGCTGGACACTTAGGGCAGGATAAGACACTAGCCCAAATAATGGCCCGATTCTATTGGCCGGGGATTCGCGGTGATGTCCGTAGGTGGTGTACGGCGTGCCGCGAATGCCAGTTAGTAAATCCAGCGGCCATTCCAAAAGCGCCTTTGCGCCCCCTACCATTAATCGAGACCCCGTTCGAAAGGGTTGGGATGGATCTCGTCGGGCCATTAGATCGGTCAACACGAGGGTACCGCTTTATATTAGTTCTGGTGGACTATGCAACGCGATACCCGGAAGCGGTGCCTCTTCGCAATATCTCAGCACGCAGTATTGCGGAGGCACTCTTCCGCATCATCTCCGGAGTTGGAATCCCGAAAGAGATTCTGACTGACCAAGGCACCTCGTTTATGTCACGAACACTGAGCGAACTGTATAGGCTATTAGGTATTAAGCCGATCCGCACCAGCGTGTATCACCCACAAACGGACGGTTTAGTTGAACGGTTCAATCGCACCCTCAAGAATATAATTAAAAAATTCGTAAGTGAGGACGCACGTAACTGGGATAAATGGCTCGAACCCTTGTTATTTGCAGTGCGAGAGGTCCCCCAAGCCTCCACGGGGTTCTCCCCGTTTGAATTGTTATACGGGTGTAAGCCACGCGGCATTTTAGACGTGCTGCGAGAAAATTGGGAGGAGGGACCTTCACCCAGTAAAAATGAAATTCAATACGTTATTGACCTGCGCGCAAAACTCCACACGCTCACACACCTAACCCAGGAGAATTTGCGGCAGGCCCAAGAACGGCAAACCCGCCTGTACGACAGGGGTACGCGCCTTAGGGAGTTCGCACCGGGAGATAAAGTACTTGTACTGTTGCCCACATCGAGCTCCAAATTGATCGCCAGGTGGCAAGGACCCTTTGAAGTCACACGGCGAGTCGGGGACGTCGACTATGAGGTGAGGCGAACGGACAGAGGTGGGGCGCTACAGATTTACCACCTCAATCTACTCAAACTCTGGAACGAGGAGGTCCCCATAGCGTTGGTGTCGGTGGTTCCGGAGAAGGCGGAGCTGGGGCCGGAGGTTCAAAAGGGCACATTGGCATCGCATACCTCTCCGGTCCCCTGTGGAGACCACCTCTCCCCGACCCAACTCGCGGAGGTCGCCCAGTTGCAGACCGAGTTTTTGGACGTGTTCTCGCCTCTGCCCGGCCGCACCGACCTCATAGAGCACCACATTGAGATGCCCCCGGGGGTGGTAGTGCGTAGCCGCCCTTACAGGCTGCCCGAACACAAGAAAAAATTGGTTCGGGAAGAACTCGAGGCCATGCTCGAGATGGGCATCGTCGAGGAGTCCCACAGTGACTGGAGCAGCCCAGTGGTCTTGGTTCCCAAGGCCGACGGGTCGGTCCGGTTCTGTGTGGACTACAGAAAAGTCAACGCGGTGTCTAAATTCGACGCGTACCCAATGCCTCGTATTGACGAGTTGCTTGATCAGCTAGGCACGGCTCGCTTTTACTCGACACTGGATTTGACAAAGGGTTATTGGCAGATCCCCTTGACTCCATTATCCCGAGAAAAAACGGCCTTTTCCACACCGTTCGGCTTACACCAGTTTGTCACACTTCCTTTTGGGCTGTTTGGGGCGCCCACTACATTTCAGCGGCTGATGGACAGGGTCCTCCGCCCCCACGCCACTTATGCAGCCGCATACCTCGACGATATCATTATTTATAGTAATGACTGGCAGCGGCACTTACAACACCTGAGGGCCGTCCTTAAGTCGCTGAGGCGAGCGGGGCTCACAGCCAACCCAAAGAAGTGTGCGATTGGGCGGGTAGAAGTACGGTATCTGGGCTTCCACTTGGGCAATGGGCAGGTGCGTCCCCAAATTAACAAGACAGCAGCAATTGCGGCCTGCCCGAGGCCCAAGACCAAAAAGGGGGTGAGACAGTTCCTGGGGCTGGCTGGCTACTATCGTAGGTTTATACCTAACTATTCAGACGTCACCAGCCCGCTGACTGATCTCACTAAAAAGGGGCACCAGATCCGGTCCAGTGGACGGAGCAATGCCAGCGGGCTTTCTCTGAGGTAAAGGCTGCACTGTGCGGGGGGCCACTATTACACTCCCCTGACTTTTCTCTCCCTTTTATGTTACAGACGGATGCGTCGGACAGAGGGCTGGGGGCCGTGTTGTCCCAGGAGGTGGAGGGGGAGGATCGTCCCGTGCTGTACATCAGCAGAAAGCTGTCGGTACGCGAGGGGCACTACAGCACGATAGAGAAGGAGTGCCTCGCGATCAAGTGGGTGGTCCTCGCCCTCCGCTACTACCTGCTGGGACGCCCTTTCACCCTCTGTTCGGACCACGCGCCCCTCCAGTGGCTCCACCGCATGAAGGATGCCAACGCGCGGATCATCCGTTGGTATCTGGCACTCCAACCCTTTAATTTCAAGGTGATCCACAGGCCGGGGGCGCAGATGGTTGTGGCGGACTTTCTCTCCCGTCAAGGGGGGGGGGGGGAGTTGGCTGCAGGCCGGACGGCCGCCCGGCCTGAGTCGGGCGGTGGGGGTATGTGGCAGTGGGGGCGTGGTCTAGCATCGGTCTGTGACAGGAGGGCGGAGTCAGGGAAGGTAAGTGGCAAAATCACTACACCTGATGTCAATTAACCTGTGTTTGTGTCTTCCCAGTGACCACGCCCTATATAAAGAGAGAGAGAGCAGAGGAAGGCAGCTCTCTCTGGAACCAGTCAACTGGTGTGTGTGGTGTGACTGGAGAGATTTGTGTCTGAAAAGAACAAATAAAAGAGCATTATGGAACTTTATTCTGGCCTGCCGTCTTTCTGTGCTCCTCCCCCTCCTACGAACTGCGACAGTAACATCTTAAAAAATCCTTGCTCTGCATCATGCTGTGTTATTACAGCACCGTGCCCTGCAACTGCAGCAAGACTCTCTGGTTATGCTAACCATGCTGAAGATGAGGAGAAAGAAGTATACCAAGAAGAAATATTGGGTTGCTCCCGGCTGCATGAATGCCAGAGGGAACATTATGGTCAGTAATCCTCCCTCATGATGGAACTGTGGCTGGGAGATGAAGCTACCTACCAGACCTATCTCCGTAATTGTCTTTTACAGACTGGTCATCAGTGTCTCTTGCAGTTGCAGTTGCTGTTGCAGCTGGTACTGCAGGGGGCAATCCCAATGACCTCAGGAAACTGTCTGATAAACTAGGGTCCCGGCTAGCAGAAGGTGTCTGCAGGTTGTGGAATGATGGCAATGATGAATCTGGTGGGCAGCTGGAGGATCTGTAGCCCGGATAGTGCTGCTGCACATACTCTGCATTCATGGAATTCCATACAGATACTCCTGGAGTTGGCTGTGGGTTCCACTGGTTAGGGGGAGGCTGCCAACCAGGGTCCAGTTGCTGAAACTGCTGCTGAACCTGAGGCTGCTGCCGCTGGATCTGAGGCTGCTGCTGCTGGATCTGAGGCTGCTGCTGGATCTGAGGCTGCTGTTGTTGCTGCTGGAGACATCGAGCCTCAATCTTGGCAGATTTGGTGCAGGCAAAGACATCGTCGACCAGGCTGTCGTAAACCGACTTGGGCAGCTGGACCAGAACGTCGGTGAACCATTGGCCAAAGGAGATCCGCTCATTGACCCCCGATGGCCACAAGGTCTTCATGATGTCGTTGGACCGCTGGAGGAGATCGGTGGTCCGGATTGACTGGTCGTGGATCTTCAAGAGCAGATCATCCTGAGTGGCGGCAGCAGCGACAGAAGCCTTCCTCCTAGATGTTCTTGGTGTAGGCTGGGTAAGATGAGTTGGAGGACTGACTGGTCTAGTAGGCTGTGATGAAGGACCAGGGACCGGGTCGTTGAGGTCAGGCATGGGACCAGGGTAGTCATCATCTAAGTAATCATCAAGGTCAAGAGGTGCCTCGATAGATGCCTGGCTGCTGGCTGCCTCAACTGATCTGTTGGCTGTCTCAGCTGGTCTGCTGGCCGCGATCTTCTCCTTCAGAGAAACAGCATTGGGGCAGGACACCTCGACTATGTGCGGGCACAGGAAGTCAAAGACGCGGAGAATCCATCTGAAGCACACAATTGAAACATATATCAAACCGTTAGCAAATTCATTATTATACAAGTTGTTTAGGAAAAAACAGAAGAGAAATAAAAAAACAAATTATAAATGAACAGTCTTTCAACTTGCCTATCTCTTTCTGTGACTTTGGGTGCTCCCTTGGTCTTCTTTAGGCGTCCAAACCTGGTCCTCATGGAGTGGAACCAGCTGCTGACGTGATCCACTGGCAGTTCCATCTTTATAGCTATCTCCTCCCATGTCTGACGTCGAGCATCCTTGTTGAGCCACTGCTTGTTTGCCTTGTCATACAGGTTGGTGTTCTCCTGTATGAGGCCAGCCAACTGATCCTCCTGGTCATCTGTCAGCTTCACATGTAGCCTCTGCTTCTTTCTGACATTGCCAGACTCCTCCTGGGTGTCCTCCAGTATGTCATCCGGGATGTCCTCATCATCAGCTTCAGAGGGGGAGTCCTGTACAGGGGATGGGTCCCGTGGTGGAGCAGCCTTCTTCTTTTTGGGGTTGGCTGCCTTGGTTTTTCCTCTCTTTGGCATTGTCGAAGTAGATCAGCGAAGTATGGCGAAGTAGGTTGTAGATGGCAGCGAAGTAGGTTGTATCTGGTCAACGTCGTAGAGAATGATGCTATGTGTTGTGGTCAAGAGCTGAACGTGTTATGACCACTGCTTGGTTTTGCGCCCTATTTATATGACATTCAGTAGGCGTAGCTTAATCGGATTAGGCGAAGGTAGGTCGCAACTTAAGCGATGGTCGATCTTTATTGGTTGAAGTAGGTCACACCTTAATCCTCTTTAGAATCCAATCGTGCCCATGGGAAGAATAGGGAGCATATGGGTCTAGGGAAGGTCTGGGACAGGTTGCGCGGAGCGAGGCTTGATCGCAAAAGAGTGAAGCTAGATCGCATGGATCGAGTGAGTGTTGAGGACAGGCCGAGCAGCACAACCATGCATGCAATCAGTTCTCACTCGAGAAGACTGAGCATCGCTCCTCCCCGTTCTACCCTCGATTGTCTCTCGACCGATGCATCCTTTCCTTGACCTTGTTTGCTCTTTTGACGCTCTCTGTGTGACTTTTAGGTCGAGGCTCAGTTTTTTGACATGTCAAAAAACCGAGTTACGATCTCTTTGTCGGGGAGACCATTCCTCAACCACGTGCAACCACAGAAGACCAAGGCGTGACCAACCCTCGGTCAACCATCGACTGCGTACGACCTGCGGCGACCAAGCCACACTCTGAGATCGCAGCTCGGTCTTCCCGGAAGAATTCTCGGTGAAATGATGGCGTCACTTTCACATGTGGTCCTAGATCGGATATGTATCCAATTCATGGCCATGTGACAGGAATGAGAACGGTCAGATCGGAAAACATGTGGCTTTTTGTCTGTACACGTGTACTGAGTGCTGGCTTCATCAGCAGTGCAAGCAGTGCAGCAAAACAACAATGGAGGACAGATACAATCATTGCAAAAACAACAAAAGATAGCCGTCTGGCTTTTTTCCCCTGCCTATTCAACCTGATCATGTACAGCTGACAAATTATTTGCTGTCCTCCAGAGCAAAATGCAACGCATGCATTAACTGTTGGTGTGTCCATTTAGTCTGTTTTAACACCATGAGTCATCGCACAAATGTTGGCGACACAGATGACTCGTGCACAAACATATCAATGCATGCATGCATGTTGTTTTAGAGGACAGATGCATTCATATTATAGTTAGATACAGATTGCTTTTAATTATGAATGTGAACCTTCAAGATAGGCAAATCAAATTAGCGCAAAAAAATCAGAATTGAGCAGAAAGGCTTGGATGAACATCCTACTCCCTTGGAACTTCTCTCATAAGGAAACTTGCTGTTGTAGAGTTAGATAGAGGGATAACTGAAGAACACGTTATGGTTTGAAATTCTGGCAGGTTCAGTGCATTTAGTGAAAAGTAAGTAAATAAATAAATAAACATTACAGGCATTTACACTGCAAAAAATTATATCTTAGCAAGTGAAAATATCTTGAAAATAGTTGAAATGATCTAGAATTTCCTATTAGAAGAATACAAGACACCAATTCTGAGATTATTAAACCTTGTTCTAGATTGCAACCAGCTTATTCTAAGATGTCTTATCAAGTAAAAATATCTGTCCATGCAGCAAGATAATTTCACTAGTATTAATTAATTTTCTCCTCAAATTCAATTTTCATTTTTTTGCAGTGTAGCAGACACTCTTATCCAGCATGACATACAACATATCCAGAGCAGCCTGGGGAGCACTTAGGGTGCCTTGCTCAAGGGCACTTCAGCCATTCCTCCTGGTCTAGGAAATTGAACCAGCAACCTTTTGGTTCTAAAGCTGCTTCTCTAACCATCAGGCCATGGTTTCCCTCAGCAAATAAACAAACAAATAAATAAATATGTTTAATTAATTAATACATTAATAAATTGATGAATGCTTTTCAGCACCATGGACAGCCTTTACTATTCTACCATTTTATGTCTTTTACAAAGAGATTAATTCCATATAAATCTGGTCAACAACCAAATTATTGGCACCCTCTGAACTGTGCTGTTTTTCCCTACATTGTTGATATTTTGGATAGAATTTCAGTTTAACCCGTTGTAACCCTAAGACAGTTCAGGGAATGTGGAACAGGGAGACAGGCTTGACAAGGTGGGGTTTTATTTTACCCTTCCCAATTTCACTTTTCATTGACTTTAGCTTCTTTTTATTTTTGCTTACAAGCACACAAACATGGCACTTGGTAACTTCTCTCTCTCTCTCTCTGATTACCAGCTTCTCTCTGCAGGAACACACACACAAAAACACAAAAGTAAATTGCCAGTAATTAAACAAAGGTGAAACTCATAATGTGTTACCTGCTGGTTCTACCTCGCAGCCCACAGCTGATGCTCAACCACGCCCCCCTGCCACACCCATGTTAGGAGGGTCTACTGATCTTCAGCTAATCATTATATCACTGATGTGCACTACTACTAATATTATTACTATGACTACCAATAATAATAATAATAATAATAATAATAATAATAATAATAGATTTAGAGAAGACTGAATGCCTCAGCCTGACCTTTCAGTTTAACTCTAATGGTTTGAAGTAAGGAGTGTTTTAATTTCACCATGCTTCATTAGGATTAAAATAAAATTTAAAAAAGATAATTACCCAGAACGGTCAACATGCCAGTCAACACGTGTTTACGACGTTACGCTTGTCCCTGATGATTTTACGCATGGAGGAATTTGAGAACATTGGGAGCTGAGAGGTGAGACTCGACATGGCTTTGGAGTCTGTCAGTTCACCAGTGAGGGAGGGGGTTTTTTCTACTTCATGTTACATTTAAAAAGATCTGACACATAAATGTGTTGAAACTACTAAACTTTTTACAGTTTTCAAAGTTTGTTCATGTTGATTCTGAATAAATAAGAATGAAAATGATTCTGTCACCATGCGGCACTCTAAATGGCTCTAGGTCAGGGACTGCAGCTTTTCATTGCAGCCAATCAGGAGGCTATTTTATTTCAGCTGTTCGTCTAATTGCACACCTGAGATAGATCCAGTCCATTTTGGGGATTTGGTTGATCTGCTCTACCAGCCTTAAGTGATCCAGCTGTCTCCTAGAAAACTTCTGTATGCTGGTTTCCTTTTTTCTCTGAGGTACAGCACAAACAAATCCTTAAAAATATCATATGCATCTTTAAAGCTGCTGACTGCAAAGTCATCTAAAATTCTAACTTTTTTTTTGTGCATGGCATTTTCCTATGTCCTGTAAGATCAATATCATGTGGATGAGATGTGATCATTTTGATGTCCTGAGGGTCACTTTTCTCCATTTTGGGACCATTTTCCTCCCTCTTGAAGTAAACAGTATGGCCCCATGGAAACAGCTGAATGCGAGGAGCTTTAAATAATTAGCATAACTACAGAACTGTGTCACACCAAGATGGCAATGCATGGAAAACATCATGACTCTGCATCAACCTCAGAGAGTTTTGAGTCACAGGGATGTAATTTGTGGTTGACATTCACGAATAGATCCATGAAACAAAAGATGAATACATCTTTTCTCTGTTACTGCTTTTCTGTTATCATTTCTTTCTTTGTAAGATTAAAACATTAGGTGTAGAACTCCATACTCAGACTCATTAATCCAAGACAAGTGCTGCAAATTCATCATCAGATTCCATGCCTGTTTCATCCATCAGTCTATTTCAGCAGTCGATCTGTCCCTTCAGGAAAATTCTTGTCGACAACCTTTTGGTTTCCATCGCTTTTCTGGCGCGCTTTCTAGTTGATTCACTTTCATATTTTCCTTTTCTTTTCCGCTGGCTTTTAGCTGGTGGGAGAGCGGAGTCCACCATGTTTGCCCACGCCGACTTGTTTTGGTTAAAAGTAGGTCAAACACACCCCACGGTGGTCATGTGATATTGTTGCTCACTTGTTTCAGCAATCTCCGGAATCATAAAATGTGGGACACTTTTTATCTCAGCAAAACATTTACACACAGGCTACACATCTCGAAACTCCAACAGCAATACAAATAGAACATTTGCCCAGAATTCAACTTTGCCGTCAGAACCTTTAAGCTTTTCTGTACTTTAAATTCGCCTCAAGTGTGCAAGTAACATGTTTGTACACTCTCAGAAAAGAAAAAAAAAACATGAACTTGACTGGATTCTTTAGTTGTCCATCAGAAGGAACCCTGAAATTAATGTAGAAACATAGGCACTTTTGGACTAAACAGTTCTGGAGACTTATTGAGAGGGACTATATACTGGGGAATGCCCCTGAGAACCACTTATCTTCAAGGGCTTTTTTTCAGTCTCCATCTTCACTGTCAGTAGGAACACTAGTAGTGCAGCACTTATTGTTAGCAGGAAGTGCTCGCAAAGATTTTTATATTTCACTTAGAAGTTGTGCTGTATTTCCTCCATCGCAAATACACTCAATAAAGCCTGGACTTCACTATTGGTCTATTTGTCTGGGTTCCCCCCCCCCCATTTTTTAAATGTTAATTTTAATAGCTGTTGTTTACATGGCATTTTATGTGGATTTTTAAAATTGTCAACAATGGCCCGGGTTTGACCAATCAACATACTGTTATGTCTGGACCAATCATCTTGCACTTACATCACTCATGGTTCCTCTTGCGCTGGGAGAGCACTACTCTGAAGTAGGGGCTAAAAATGTCCCTCAAAAGTTTTAAGTACAATGATCATTCTCAGTCCCTGCAGTGTGGGGACACACACACACAAAGGAGGAACTTCCTCCAACAGTTCTAAGAACCATGAAAAAGTTCCTCTGGTTCAAAAGGGCCTCATAGAACAGAGTGTTAAAGAAAGAAAGCACAACTTTATTCATCACACACTTGTGAAATTTCCTCTCTGCATTTAACCCATCTGAAGCAGTGAACACACACATGCGAGCTATGAGCACACACAGGGGTTAAATTGGGATTGGTTATGTGGGGGGGCTCTGCCTCGTACCCGCCCCTGCCCCCGCCGCCCTGCCCCAATATACTTTTTGGAAAATAACCCTCTAATTTGATAACCATATCATATTGCACAGAGAGATACACCTTATCTGTGTGTTGTAGGCCTATGTGTGTCTTGTAGTGCCCCCCTACACATTATGGCAGTTTGAATGTAGATTGGTTGGCCAATGTAACAGATTGTACAGGTTGTTGTACATTGGTTTGAAGGAAATGATTAGTGGGGGGTCTGGGGGTCCTCCCCCCAGAAGTTTTTTATTATCATACATGTTATTTGCTGAATTCTGGTGCATTTTAATAAGTTGTTAGCTGACTTTACAGAGGTAGGTTGAGCAATATCATGTTAAATCTTGTCACATGTCTACAGGTGAAAAATGTGAAGGAGAAATGTTCAGTGAGAAAATTTGAAGGCTTGCACAATCTGTTGAAGATATGTTGTTTGCTGCCCACCTTTTGAAGAAATCTGTAAGCTTCCTCCTCTTTGCTTTCCTCATTTTTAACCTTTAGCTGCTGACCTCTAAAAATCCAAGACAACAAAACAATTTATTAACCTTCTTGTATAAAAGTGAAATTGACTGTATCGACAGTTAATTAAGGCTAGAGCACAAGACGAGTGTTTTGTTTATGTTTGCCAAAGGTAGCTAACTTGAGGCAACGTTAGGCTCAACTTTTGGTCAATCTCAGTAGCTAACTTTAACTGACATCTCCCCCTTCCCCCTGGCTAATTTCTGTCGATAACTGGGGACTATGGAAATTAAACTCGCCAAATGCACAGACAGTTCGTTCAAGCACCTCTGATGGATTAGGATCGTATGCAGGTAAAAGGGGAGACGGTGTACCGAGAAAATTATAAACAAGTCACAACGCTGAAACACAAGCCCAAAAACCCGCAAACCACGACTTCTGATTTTTTTTTAAAGCGAGCTCACAAAAAAAGAAACCCCAAAGTCGCTTATAAAAAGCGGAATTGGCAACCCACGCAGTGTTCCAGAAACCAGAATCTCTGATCGCAAGTTCTGTTCTAAATAGCTTTGACAGGTCGTCTTGTTATCAGGAAAACTATGATCTATCTCATAAAAGTCATGGGTTTATTGATTAATAAAACGATATTTAATTATTCAGAACTGAAAATCGTGAAAAGGGTTTGTTGCTTTTGATGTGTGCGTGATCATATACCATCCGCTCCGAGCTTATGTGCCGGGGCTCAGCCCCGGACAGCCCCGGCCCAATTTAACCCCTGAGCACACACATATACCCAGAGCAGTGGGCAGCCATGCTAACAGCACCCGGGGAGCAGTTGGGAGTTAGGTGCCTCGCTCAAGGGCACCTCAGCCCAAGGCCATCTCATATTACCTAACCGCATGTCTTTGGACTGTGGGGGAAACCGGAGCACCCGGAGGAAACCCACACAGACACGGGGAGAACATGCAAACTCCGCACAGAAAGGCCCTCTCCAGCTGCTGGGTTCGAACCCAGAACCTTCTTGCTGTGAGGCGACTGTGCTAACCACTACACCACTGTGCCACC
The DNA here is from genome assembly GCF_027579695.1 of Neoarius graeffei. Lineage (NCBI taxonomy): Eukaryota > Metazoa > Chordata > Actinopteri > Siluriformes > Ariidae > Neoarius > Neoarius graeffei. The sequence continues at coordinate 36,380,008 of NC_083579.1, forward strand.
CACCGTGGTTAACAATTTATCTAAGAGGGTATGTTGCTTTCTCTCTCTCTCTCTCTCTCTCTCTATCTGTCCTCCTTTGCTGTTGATGTGTGCTTCTTTCTGTCTCTCTCCATATTTCGTCTCTCACTCTGTCTCTTTCTCTCTCTGTATTACGTGTCTATCTGCCTCTCCTTCTCGCTCTCTCTCTCTATCTGTCCTCCTTTGCTGTTGTGTGCTTCTTTCTGTCTCTCTCCATATTTCTTTGTCTCTCACTCTGTCTCTATCTCACTACTGTATCTCTACTCTGTCTGTCTGTCTCTCTCTCTCTCTCTCTCTCTCTATCTCTATCTCACTACTCTCTATATATATCTGTCTGTCTCTTCTTTGCTGTTGTGTGCTTCTCTCTGTTCCTCTTCATATTTCTATCTATCTATCTATCTATCTATCTATCTATCTATCTATCTATCTATCTATCTATCTATCTATCTATCTATCTATCCTCCTTTGCTGTTGTGTGCTTATTTCTGTCTCTCTCCATATTTGTTTGTCTCTCACTCTGTCTCTATCTCACTACTGTATCTGTCTGTCTGTCTGTCTCTCTCTCTCTCTCTCTCTCTCTCTAAATTTAAGTGGCTGTGTCAGGACTTCAGGGAATGGATAAAGAGTTCTGCTTCAAGGTTAGCCTCTCAGTACTTTCTCTACCTCTTCTACTGTACGCATACAGAGTGACACCTACAAAATGTCACTTCCTGAATACAGGGCTGCAGCAATATTGAATCAAGATGTGATGTAATGTGGGTCAGACTGGTCTGCTGTGGTACACTTCTTACTCGCCGTTCACTTTTATTCAAATGATCAAATTCTGATAAACAAAAATCTAACTCCATGACACAATCTCTACCTTGTTACCGTATAAATGATGTAAAACCTATTAATCTGCCAATTATTCCAGTTTTTAAAAAAAGTGACAAAAACAAATACGTAAGAAGTACCACATATTCTTCAATTTTTTTCAGGTAATTATTGGAAAATTGATTTTGTTGCAATGCAAATCATCATTTTATCTAAATAAGACAGACAAAGACAAAGCCACAGAATCCTTTCCCTTGTTCCTGACGGCAGGTGTTTGTGCACAGGAGGGTTAAAAGTTAAAAGAAAGGAACGAGGAGCAGCTGTGAGGGGGTTACGGATCAGAGGAGAGGAAGATCTGCAGAGGAATCATGGGAAAGTGAGCTCAGCGGGTTTGTACTAAAACTCTGTTTGGATGGGCAGTGAAATGGAAAAAAGTCAAAGAGGGAACAAAGTGAATAGGACTCGTTTAAAAAGAGAGCAACCTCATTCCTCATTCACATGCCTCGAGCAGCTAAAAGGAGAGAGAGAGAGACCAGCAAAAAAAGACCCTTCAATGCCTAGATAGATTGATTCAGACTTTTGAAATTGAAAGTGACCTTGAAGGTTTTTTTTTTAGAATCAAAGGCTATAAAAATGAAACGCTATTCCATGAAAGCCTCGTTCTGTTTTCATGTACTGCTGTATATGATCTAACAACCTGCTTGTGGCATAGCCATTGAATTAGTCTCAGGTGGGTATGAGGAAATCTGCTAAATAAAATCACAGTGTGATCTGTACAATTATACTGATAAATGTGACATGCTTACTTGAGGTGCATTACATACAGTGGTGCTTGAAAGTTTGTGAACCCTTTAGAATTTTCTATATTTCTGCATAAATATGACCTAAAACATCATCAGATTTTCACACAAGTCATAAAAGTAGATAAAGAGAATCCAGTTAAACAAATGAGACAAAAATATTGTACTTGGTCATTTATTTATTGAGGAAAATGATCCAATATTACATATTTGTGAGTGGCAAAAGTATGTGAACCTTTGCTTTCAGTATCTGGTGTGACCCCCTTGTGCAACTAAACATTTCCTGTAACTGTTGATCAGTCCTGCACACTGGCTTGGAGGAATTTTAGTCTATTCCTCTGTACAGAACAGCTTCAACTCTTGGATGTTGGTGGGTTTCCTCATATGAACTTCTTGCTTCAGGTCCTTCCAAAACATTTCGATTGGATTAAGGTCAGGACTTTGACTTGGTCATTCCAAAACATTAACTTTATTCTTCTTTAACCATTCTTTGGTAGAACGACTTGTGTGCTGAGGGTCATTGTCTTGCTGCATGACCCACCTTCTCTTGAGATTCATTTCATGGACAAATATCTTGACATTTTCCTTTAGAATTTGGTGGTATAATTCAGAATTCATTGTTCCATCAATGATGGCAAGCCATCCTGGCCCGGATACAGCAAAACAGGCTCAAACCATGATACTACCACCACCATGTTTCACAGATGGGATAAGGTTCTTATGCTGGAATGCAGTGTTTTCCCTTCTCCAAACATAACGCTTCTCATTTAAACCAAAAAGTTCAATTTTGGTCTAATCTGTCCACAAAATGTTTTTCCAGTAGCCTTCTCACTTGTCCATATGATCTTTAGCAAACTGCAGATGAGCAGAAACGTTCTTTTTGGAGAGCAGTGGCTTTCTCTGTGCAACCCTGACATGCATACCATTGTTGTTCAGTGTTCTACTGATGGTGGACTCATGAACATTAGCCAATGTGAGAGAGGCCTTCAGTTGCTTAGAAGTTACCCTGGGGTCCTTTGTGACCTCGCCGACTATTGCACGCCTTGCTCTTGGAGTGATCTCTGTTGGTCAACCACTCCTGGGGAGGGTAACAATGGTCTTGAATTTCCTCCATTGGTACACAATCTGTCTGACTGTGGATTAGTGGAGTCCAAACTCTTTAGAGATGGTTTTGTAACCTTTTCCAGCCTGATGAGCATCAGCAACACTTTTTCTGAGGTCCTCATAAATCCCCTTAGTTCAAGCCATGATACACTTCCACAAACATGTGTTGTGAAGATCAGACTTTGATAGATCCCTGTTCTTTAAATAAAACAGGGTGCCCACTCACACCTGATTGTCATCCCATTGATTGAAAACACCTGACTCTAATTTCACCTTCAAATTAACTGCTAATCCTAGAGGTTCACTTACTTTTGCCACTCACAGATATGTAATATTGGATCATTTTCCTCAATAAATAAATGACCAAGTATAATATTTTTGTCTCATTTGTTTAACTGGGTTCTCTTGATCTACTTTTAGGATTTGTGTGAAAATCTGATGATGCTTTCGGTCATATTTATGCAGAAATACAGAAAATTCTAAAGGGTTCACAAACTTTCAAGCACCACTGTACAGCAATATAATAAAACGCTGACTGTATGAATTTGTTATTACATTATTTAATGCACAATCGACCATCAACTGATCTCATCATTTTAACACTCGGGGGATTTTGGTCTTTTTTTTTTAACTGTATTTTGCCATTATAAATGTTTAAAATGCAGGTATCTGGAATTATTTCTTTCTGAGCCAAAAGAACCTGATTTTTTGTCCACTTTATCACACTATATCAAAACATTGGGCTCAAAAACACAAAAATTCAGATTTGGATTTAGAAAACAATTATTTTTATTTACTCAAAACTTGTACACATAATGAAGTACAGTATGTGCCAAAGTGAAACAAGGAAACAAACAGGTAAAATAAAGATAAAATCAAACTATGTGCTCTCTAACTCTCCCGCATCAACTGCTAATCTCTGAGTTGTTGTTCTTGTTGTTGTTGTTTATAAGACAAGATCTGAATCCACAGATTCCATCATTTTATTTTCCAATTTTTTCATATGATAAAAAGGCAAAAATATTCTAATAAGTTATAATACATAATTTATCCCCATCCACATTGTGAATTAATTGTTATGATCTAATCTGAAGGATGCTTCCTTAAGGGAGGGTTAGTGAACTCATGCTGCGTGTGTAAAATCTGATCTTAACCCACCCAATCTATTACATTACAGACATTTAGCAGATGCTCTTATCCGGAGTGACATACGACATACCCAGAGCAGCAGTTGGGGTTAGGTGCCTTACTTAATGGCACTTCAGTCATTCCTGCTGGTCCAGAGAATCAAACCAGCAACCTTTTGGTCCCAAAGCTGCTTTTCTAACCTTTAGGCCATGGCTTTCCCTCTCACAATATACTCACAATATAATCAGGAATATCAAATTAGAAATATTCAGCATGTTCAGTGGGTGTTTCTCTGTGTCAATGATGCTTCTTTATTAGGACAGGGCCTTCCAAGCTAGGTCCTTCAATGGCTAGGCAAGACTCCTTCCAAGCATTCGGAGGACACATAATGAAACAGTCTAGTGAGTCTGCAGGTGGGTACCACTGAAAATGTCCCATCTTCAATTCTGCTCTACAATTTCAAAAACAGTGGAAATAATGAATGCAATATTGCTGTTTGTGCTTGTGAAGGTGGAGGCAAGTTGATCATTGGATTGTGAGAGAGGCCATGGGAAGGTGAGTGGTAAAGTGATTACACCTGGGACTGATTAACAGTGATGAGTGTGCACGTGTGTGTGTTTTCTGTTGCAGTGATGACCGAGAGCTTAACGCTAGAATTCTGGAGATTTTCATCCCAAGTCAAAGGGGGTGCCCCTCCTCTTTCTTCCCACATGAGCTCATTCATCCCTCTTCAGCGCAGTTATCGCCTTTGCAACTTTACACTGTTATGCAATAGGTGGGTTGCATCTGATGTCACATCCGTGCCATTAGATATGCAAGACATGAAGTGGTGGTCAGCTCACTGTTCATAAAGTCTATCACTGGGGCGCTTTGCTAGTCATTAAAATGCCCTATGCTTATGTTGTTTTGGGCTGATCGAATCAAACAAACCATGAAACTTATAAAAGTTTCTTCCAGTTTCCCCATGATGTGATAAAAAGGGTGAAAGAGCAAAGGAGTTTACCGAAAGATGATGAGAAAGGTGGCTCTTGAAGCTTTTGCTGCAATGGAAGGGAGAGGAGTCGAAGAACTCTTGAGTTTGTAGTAATCACTTAGTGAAAGGTTTGTAAATTCCTCTGATTTATTTCGTTTGAATTCGCAAATCACTTTTTTTGCCATTTTCTGTTATTTTGTGACGTTTTGAAGTTAAGGAGACACTCAAATCCGCAGATGGTTTTTTGTTTGTTTGTTTTTTACTGTTTGATCATGGTCATCATATGGTAAACTAATGCATATGTTTTCACCTTATTTATCAGGATATCTGAGCAGTCTTTACAAGGGTGATTGTAGATTGGGCTCCTACTCTGAACTAGAGTGATAAGGTAATCGAGATGATCCACATAAACACAAAAGCAGATCTCACGAGTTAAAAGCACGAAACTGCTTCCCCGGCCATGCAGTTACAGTGAACTGTGATAACTTCTCCATTCTGTTTCACCAATACTCAGGTGTTTAAAGGGTTTCTGTGGACCTTTGTGAATGATTTACCTGGAAGAGAAGAGCAGGGAGGATTGAGAATTGAGCAGCTGTGGTTTATTTACACCCGATACTAAAACTTGTAGCATCCTAGCAACCATCACAGAGACACATACAAAAAGCCCCAAAATGCTACTTACCAGGGCAAAAATGATACAGGATTTATCTTGTAGTGTCCTGATCCCCAGATCTTTAATCCAGCCACATATAAAATGTTGTATGCCTCCATGCTCTTCCAGGTTTTCATCTGTTTGTCCATGTAGAACAATGTCTGCAGCACCAGGTAGCTCGAGACATCGGAGAAATCAACGGATGGATAATTTTCTGACTCCTTGGAAAAATCCTTCTTTACTAGTGTGTAAGGATCTATCCCATCACAAAAAGCAACTTTCTGAAGGTATCTTGACCATGCATTGGCCTCTAAACTGCAAAAATAGACAGAGATGGTTTCACTAGCTCTTCACATAATGGCAGCCAAATTTATTTGCCTGACCACCACTTCATTCACCGGAAGTAAACTCACAAGCAAAAGTCACGTGACTGAATACAACCTATTGTTGATTGCGGGTCAGTTTGAGCAAAGCAGCATCTGACAAAGAGAAAAAAATACGTGTGTATGCACATGCTTGACAAAAGCACAATACATGCATCAGTGCAGAATGTGTAATGTTCATGAGAGACAGTATCAGACGGTAGAATAATATGTGTGCTTTTATGCAAGAATAAAACAGAATAAATAATTGATTCAAATGTTGCTGTGAATACGGTACATTCATTTTGTTCAGGACTGATGTATGGATGCATGTTTTAGTACGTTTAGTGTAGTGTGGATGACGGAAAATAAGAATAGGTAAAAAAATAAGATTATTAAATTCAGGTGTAGATGGGTAGCATGGTGGTGTAGTGGTTAGCACTGTCACCTCACAGAAAGAAGGCTCTGGGTTTGAGCCCAGTGGCCGACAGGGGTCTTTCTGTGTGAAGTTTGCATGTTCTCCCCGTGTCTACATGGGTTTCCTCCAGGTGCTCCAATTTCCCCCACAGTCCAAAGACATGCAGGTTAGGCTAATTGGTGGCTCTAAATTGACCGTAGGTGTGAATGTGAGTGTGAATGGTTGTTTGTCTCTCTGTGTCAGCTCTGTGATGACCTGGTGACTTGTCCAGAGTGTACCCCGCCTCTCACCCATAGTCAGCTGGGATAGGCTCCAGCTTGCCTGCAACCCTGCACAGGATAAGTGGTAACGGATAATGGATGGATAATTCAGGTGTCGACTGTGTGTAGTCCATTGATGGTAATGAGAAGCAGATGTTAATTTGTACAGTCTACATGCCAATTTGAAAGAGTTTCTGTAATCATTTAATACCAATGAACGGGATGATTGGCTCCTCTGCTGTTCCCAGATCTATTTATGAAGGCAATCCAGGATTCTGCCTCCCTCCTAAGAGACACTGGTGCTTGTGGTGCCCTCATATGTCTTTTGTTGTTGTAACATTGCACATCTTCTGCCGGGGCTGTGCTGGTCCCCAATATTTGACCCATAGCTGGGACAAGTTTTGTGACTGGTGGGATGTGTCCACATGCCGGTGGGCCCTGACCCCTGCACATATCACGCTCTTGCTGCTCCACCTTTTTACCCTGGGACTGCTCTTCATCTGGGCCCTCCCCCTCAGTCTGTCCAGCATGGTAGTACCTGCCAGGGGTAAACTCCCACCGGCCTAGCCCTTTGGATTGATGGACCTCTCAAACCCCCTTGCCGCGTTAAGGCAGCAGTCCCCCGAGGCTGGCTACACCTGGAATAAGTTGGAGAAAGAAGCACAGAACAAGACAGAGTGGAGGAGGATTGTCAGTGGCCTATGTTCTTCTTTGGAACCACAGGCTTAAGTCAGTAAGTAACATGTCAATTTAAAGATTTTTTTTAACCTATTCTTATTTTCCGTCATTCAAAGGTCAGTTCACACAGACTAAAATGAACTAGTTGATGTTCATAGTTCACAATCCCAAAAATGAACTAGTTCATGTTCTTTTCTTCCTAATTCTTTTTTGGATCAGCAATTAGATTTTTCATCAACAATAAAAAACTTCACCTACCATTAGAACGTTCTTGGAGTCTACCTTATTCAGCAAATCAGTAGTGTCACAACTAGCACATCAGAGCGCACCACCATACGACAACACTCGTCAAGACAAGGAACACGTGAGAAAGTCAAGATGGTCTTATAATAATTTTCCAAGGTGCAATCCCAGGACATCATAATACATCATATATCATATCGCAATTTGAAAGTTAAAATTTTGCCCATTGTCCCTACTTCTGTTGAGTGAGCATCGTTCATGCTCATCAGTGAATTACACTCACAATCATGTTCCTGTTCATTAGTTGCAAACTGATTCATTCAAATCAACAAAAATATGAGCACGTTCAATGAACAGCACTTATTTATCATGTGCATGCACAACACTGCATATTTTTACACTGTCTGATACTGTCTCTCTTAAACTTAACATTAACATATATATATATATTTTTTTTTAATTTATGCAAATTAGCATTTGTATTTCATGACCATCAATTTGGAATTCACAGTCTGCACTTCAATTTAATAATTTTCTTATTCTTATTTTCCATCATCCATACCATCTCCTTCACTAAATTTACTAAAACATGTCATTGGAGACATTTTTTTTATAATTTACTCAAGTTTATTCTTGTATAAAAGAACACATAATAATAATAATAATAATAATAATAATAATAATAATAATAATTACACTTATTACACTTATCTGATACTGTCTCTCTTGAACATTACACATTCTGTGCTAATGTGTGTATCACGCTTGTGTCAAGCACACACACACACACACTTTTTTTTTGCTATTTGTCAGGTGCTGCTTCGCTCCAACTGACCTGCACTCAACATTTCCAAAACAATATCAAGTTGCACAGGTGATAACTGTGCTGAAGAGGGCGAGGTGAGCTTGTGTGGGAAGAAAGAAGAGGGGAATCCCTTTTGGTTTGGGATGAAAATTCTCAAAGCCCTCCAGAATTCTAGTGTTAAAAGAGGGGAGAAAGAGCCGAGAGGGGAGAGAAAGAAGTCAATATCTAGCCCAGAGCTGTGTGTGTGTGTGTGTGTGTGTGTGTGTGTGTGTGTGTGTGTGTGTGTGTGCCTATGTGTGTGTCTCAGAGTAAGACTGTGAAACAATAAAACAGCTGAAATGTGAAAGTTGAAAGTAAAATGAATAAAGCGACAGCCAAAGTAACTCGCTTGCCTCCATCCCTTCAGTCTCCCAACCCCCGAAGTCTCACACTGGTGCTGAAACCCAGGAGCTAGAGCTCTCCCTTTGCAGACCTCATCCATGCTCTCACCACTGCCCAACAAAACCAACACAAATTGCTCATCACTATGTGCATAAAGCAGGAGCAGCACTTCTAGGTGATGTTCCAGGCCCAGCAGGAAGAATATGTCTTTCCTGACCATCCACAGGCTCATCCATAGGATGGCAGATGAGGTGGTGGCTGTCCTCCCCCAGTTTGTCTGCCTCCCTCTCACACAGGAAGAGGTCCAGGTGGTCAGGGAGGGTTTTGCCCAGTTGGCTCGGTGCTGTGTGTTTATCAAGGCAGCTGGGGAAATAGATGGCTGCCACATTAGAATTAAATCTCCCAGCGCTCCTAAGGGTCATGACTACTGGAACAGGAGGCTGATCCCTTCACTGGGGGAGTCCAAATGAGAGACAGAGTCAAGACTGAGACAGAATTAAAAGCATCCACTTTGAGACCACTAATTTACCTGTTTCTAATTTTTGTGTGATGCTGTGTGAGACACAATATATCTTCAATTTTAAGATGATCATTTTGCATTATTATTTGTAATGATCAAAAAACGAGTGCAGTGTAACAACACCATGGCATGTAGGTGGGGTTGCTGCCATGTAGACCCTACTGAGCCACGTGTCATATTAATTGGAGCATAGTTATTTATTTATTTTATTTTACACTGGATGCCCTTCCTACCGCAACCCTCCCATTTCCAGGCTTGGGAAACAACCATTCACACCTATGGACAATTTAGAGTAGCCAGTTAACCTTACTGCATGTTTTTGAACTGTGGGGGAAACCAGAGCACCCAGAAGAAACCCACACATGCCCCTTTTCCACCAAAGCAGTTCCAGGGCTGGTTCGGGGCCAGTGCTTAGTTTGGAACCGGGTTTTCTGTTTCCACTGACAAAGAACTGGCTCTACGGCCAGAAAAACTGGTTCCAGGCTAGCACCAACTCTCTGCTGGGCCAGAGGAAAGAACAGCTTACGTCAATGGGGGGAGGGGGGGGAGTTGTTAAGACCAACAACAATAACAAGACCGCGAAAGATCGCCATTTTTAAGCGACGAGAAGCAGCAGCTGTACAAATGCGAAGTCATCCATTATTATTATTGTTGTTGTTGCTGCTGCTGCTTCTTCCGTGTTGTTTTTGCTTTGATATTCGCGCCAAGGTTTAAGCAAATGTAGCGACATAACTGACGTATACAGCGATGTAATGACGTATACAGCGACGTAATGACATGGCACCGCGAGCGATTGGAAAAGCAAACTGGTTCTCAGCTGGCTCGCAAGTTGAATGAGTTGTGAACCAGCACCAGCATTGGCCCCGAACCAGCCCTGGAACTGATTTGGTGGAAAAGGGGTAACAGACACGGGGAGAACATGCAAACTCCACACAGAAAGGCCCCTGTTGGCCTCTGGGCTCAAACCCAGAACCTTCCTGCAGTGAGTTGACAGTGCAAATCTGTCAATAGTGGGTGGTGCAGTTGACACTGCACCACCTACTATTGTTTACAAGTTTACCAAATCTGCAATATTTGCAGGTGCCCTTGTATTTCCTCTTCAGTGCACTGTTGAGAAATTGTCTGTGGTTTGAAAAAACAAATTTTATAATGTTTGAGCTTGCTGAAACCAGGACTGTTGCCAATATGAAAATGATGACTATGAATCCATCATGCACAGAGTACATAAACATGAGTTTTGGCAGGCATCCGACTGCTTACCAGGTGGCCAATGTCAATGCCCATTCTACAGTGGTGCTTGAAAGTTTGTGAACCCTTTAGAATTTTCTATATTTCTGCATAAATAGGACCTAAAACATCATCCGATTTTCACACAAGTCCTAAAAGTAGATAAAGAAAACCCAGTTAAACAAATGAGACAAAAATATTATACTTGGTCATTTATTTATTGAGGAAAATGATCCAATATTACATATCTGTGAGTGGCAAAAGTATGTGAACCTCTAGGATTAGCAGTTAATTTGAAGGTGAAATTAGAGTCAGGTGTTTTCAATCAATGAGACAACAATCAGGTGTGAGTGGGCACCCTGTTTTATTTAAAGAACAGGGATCTATCAAAGTCTGATCTTCACAACACATGTTTGTGGAAGTGTATCATGGCATGAACAAAGGAGATTTCTGAGGACCTCAGAAAAAGCGTTGTTGATGCTCATCAGGCTGGAAAAGTTTACAAAACCATCTCTAAAGAGTTTGGACTCCACCAATCCACATTCAGACAGACTGTGTACAAATGGAGGAAATTCAAGACCATTGTTACCCTCCCCAGGAGTGGTCGACCAACAAAGATCACTCCAAGATAAAGGCGTGTAATAGTCGGCAAGGTCACAAAGGACCACAGGGGAACTTCTAAGCTACTGAAGGCCTCTCTCACATTGGCTAATGTTAATGTTCATGGGTCCACCATCAGGAGAACACTGAACAACAATGGTGTGCATGGCAGGGTTACAAGGAGAAAGACACTGCTCTCCAAAAAGAACATTGCTGCTCGTCTGCAGTTTGCTAAGATCACGTGGACAAGCCAGAATGCTATTGGAAAAATGTTTTGTGGATAGATGAGACCAAAATAGAACTTTTTGGTTTAAATGAGAAGCGTTATGTTTGGAGAAAGGAAAACACTGCATTCCAGCATAAGAACCTTATCCCATCTGTGAAACATGGTGGTGGTAGTATCATGGTTTGGGCCTGTTTTGCTGCATCTGGGCCAGGACAGCTTGCCATCATTGATGGAACAATGAATTCTGAATTATACCAGCGAATTCTAAAGAAAAACGTCAGGACATCTGTCCATGAACTGAATCTCAAGAGAAAGTGGGTCATGCAGGAAGACAACGACCCTAAGCACACAAGTCGTTCTACCAAAGAATGGTTAAAGAAGAATAAAGTTAATGTTTTGGAATGGCCAAGTCAAAGTCCTGACCTTAATCCAATCGAAATGCTGTGGAAGGACCTGAAGCCAGCAGTTCATGTGAGGAAACCCACCAACATCCCAGAGTTGAAGCTGTTCTGTCCAGAGGAATGGGCTAAAATTCCTCCAAGCCGGTGTGCAGGACTGATCAACAGTTATCGGAAACGTTTAGTTGCAGTTATTGCTGCACAAGGAGGTCACACCAGATACTGAAAGCAAAGGTTCACATACTTTTGCCACTCACAGATATGTAATATTGGATCATTTTCCTCAATAAATAAATGACCAAGTATAATATTTTTATCTCATTTGTTTAACTGGGTTCTCTTTATCTACTTTTAGGACTTGTGTGAAAATCTGATGATGTTTAAGGTCATATTTTTGCAGAAATATAGAAAATTCTAAAGGGTTCACAAACTTTCAAGCACCACTGTATGTTGTAGATGGATTTTGAATTAATTAAACCAATGCCCAGTTTCTGCACAAGCTCACTGAATCAATGATTTTCTTTTGAAGGAGCAGTTACTTGAGGGGGGAAAAAAAACAACTTTTTTTTTTAAAGGCAGGCAGCTGCATCTGGTCAAGACCAACTAGAATATTGGCAGGCCCAATGGCCAAGACCAAGACTAGTCCAAATGCAAACACCAATGAGTCCAAGACAAGTCCGAGACAATGGAAAATGACTCAAGACTGGACAGCCTTGCCTCCACCTGGGTATTTCATACTAGCTCTTGGAGGTTACCCATGACTACAGGAACCCCTGGCCTTTATCACATCTTGTAAGAAGCCAGTGAGAGGCATTGCAGAACAATGGTTTTATCATTATCAATCCAGTGATCACACAATCATTGAGCATGCCTTTGGAGATGAAAACTTACTTCAGGTGCATCTTTTTAGAAGTACATCCACAATTTGTTTGCAAGGTTATGAACCATTCCAATGCTTCTGTTATGAATTAGTTAATTGAAATCCTAATATTCTAATCCAAAAAACACCTAATGCCCAACAATTCCTGTTGTTACATAAGATTAGATCTGCATCAACGTTATTTGCGACGGAAGATCTGCTGAAACTTGGAATACCCCAGTTTGGTAAAAAGCATCATTTTTCGGCCTCGCGCCTGCCAGCGCCTCTTAATTCCGTCATGCATGTCATTATTTTACAGAGAGTATTTTTTGCAATGCTGTTAATATTACTCTCCAATGATGTCCAGTTGAACCCTGGCCCTACGGAACAAGTTTCTGACACTTCTAGTTTGTCATTTGTTCATATGTCTGAAAATGGAGTGAGAGTATGTCACTGGAACATAAGAAGCTTAAACAATGACAAATTTGAACAGATATGGGACATCATGAATCATCCACGTACCAGAATTGATGTGCTCATCATTACAGAAACCTGGTTAGACCCATCGAAAGCAGACAATGAATTTGGAATTCCTGGTTACCACATTGAATGGAAAGACCGACTCAGAAAAGAAGGGGGGGGAGTTTTGATGTACATCTCATGTCGCTTGGCGTATTTGCGTGTCGCAGAAATGGAATCGAATGATGTCGAGCTCTTCTGCACGAAGATCTACCCATTTAAATCAAATTGTCCAATTATTGTGGCCGGCATCTACCACGTACTGGATTCAAGTGCTGAGATGGACAGAAAGCTTGAGTATTTGGTAGAGAAGATCTACGGCTCCAATAAAGAAGCCCTTCTACTCGGAGACTTTAACATCAATTTTCTAAAACAAGAAAACAAAGATCATCACCTTCTCAAGACTCTCTCTAGATTGGACTTTACCCAGCTTATCAAGGAAGTGACCAGACCGATGAGTCAGTCCTGCTTGGATCATGTTTACAGTAATCAACCACATCGTATTACATATACTGAGGTCTTTAATATCGGACTTTCCGATCACCTACCGGTGGGCGTTGTGCGTAAGTATCAGAAAAGGCAAAACCAGAACCAGAATGGAAAATATATCTACATCACTTACCAAGACTGTAAAAATCTGGATGATTAAATCTTCATAAAAGATCTGGAAGAAGCCTCATGGAGTGTTTTAGACACCTTCGAATACCTAGATGATGCAGTAGACTTCTGGAACAAAACCTTTCTTGCCATCGCCAACACCCATGCCCCAGTTGTTCGAAAATGGGTAAAGAAACAGAGTCAGCCGGCCTGGATGATGCCGCTGCTTTACGCTGCAATTTGCGAATGTGACAGACTGCTTGAAAGAGCTCGCAAGTCCAACGACAACCCGGACACCTGGGAAGCCTTCAAGCGCACCCGCAATGATACGTTTCAATCCATCAGGAAAGCTAAACAAAAGCACTTCTTTAATTCTTTCGAGCAGAGTTCCTCAGCGAAAGACTTCTGGAAACACCTGAAGGGTGCAATTGGACAGTTTCCAAAGCCATCTGTCTCTCAACTGAAAACCGAAATTGGCATAATAAATGACTCTGTGGCTATGGCTAATGCATTTAATAAATTCTTTGTCTCCATTGCATCTACATATAGAAAAGGAGGTGAAGAACGAGAATCTCAAAGTGGAGCCTTTTGCAAGTTGAAATAATTTGTAGATAGTAAACTTCCCAAATCCACCAAGTTTGAAATACCAGAGATCAGCCAAGAAATCATTCTTGACTACCTTCTAAAACTTCAAGTAAGCAACACCACTGGTCTGGATGGTATAAGTGCTCGGCTCCTGAGGACTGCAGCCCCTGTAATAGCCCCTTCATTGGTCAAAGTCATCAATTTAAGTAAACGAACTGGACATTTTCCTAAACTATGGAAGGAGGCCCGAGTCTGTCCTGTTTATAAAGCCGGTGATCGACTAAGTGTTGACAACTATAGGCCTATCAGCATACTTCCAGTCCTGTCAAAGATATTGGAAAGGCATGTACGGTATATGCATCCCTGTATGGATATCTTGACAGATATCATCTACTGAATGAAAACCAATCTGGTTTTCATGCGCTACACTCCTGTGACACAGCATTGGTCAAGTTGGTCAATAGTCTTCTCAATAACATAGATCAGGGATTAATGTGTGGACTTAATCTCGTTGACTACCGCAAGGCTTTCGATCTGGTTGATCATGATATGCTACTGAGGAAGCTTGAAATATATGGTGTAAAGGGTACTGCGCTGACTTGGTTTAAGTCAGATCTTAAAGATCGGAAACAAAAGGTTGTTATTAATAGCAAACTGTCTGATTTTCTTCCTATTGCTGTTGGTGTACCTCAGGGTTCGATACTTGGTCCATTGTTATTTATTATCTTTATTAACAACCTCCTGCTTGATGTGTCTAACACCATACTTGAGATATATGCCGATGATACCACTCAAGTCGCCTGTGGAAAGACGATCGATGAAATCGAATCCTCACTTAGCGAAGAACTCAACCAAATTTGTAGTTGGGCGAAGGAAAGCAAAATGGTTTTGAACCAAGGTAAAACTAAATCAATGCTTATCTGCAGTAAACTAGATCTAAGAAAGGTTAATGGACGCGATCTAAATGTAACAGCAGGTCAACATTTAATTGATAGCATAGACAATGGTAAACTCCTCAGCATTAGACTAGATAGCTCCTTATCTTGGGACAACCATATCGCATACATGCATAGTAAAGTTTCCAAAAGACTTGGCCTTCTGAAAAGAACTAAGAAGTTCCTATCTACAAAAGCCAGAACTCTTTATTACAAGACCCTGATTCAACCCTTACTGGATTATGGTGCAGTTGCCTGGGGGTCCCTGATAAAAAAAACAGCACACCCAGGAACTAATCCGGCTCCAAAAAAGATGCACAAGAATAATTCTAGATAAAAAATGGGATAAACCATCAGAACCACTCTTTAAAGAACTAAAAATAGTTACGTTTGATAAAAGAGTGAGTTATTTACAATTATTACTTGTATTCAAAGCCATGAATGGCATGGCACCGGACTATATTAGAAGGATGTTTAACAAGTGCAGTGATACTCACAGTAGACAAACAAGGAACTCTATTAGTTGCAATTTTATCCTGCCAAAACTAAGAATGACAATGGCAAAACATAGTTTTAGTTTTGTAGCAGGAAAGAACTGGAACACTTTACCGAAAGAAGCAAAACAATGCAATTCCCTCTTAGCGTTTAAAACAATATTGAAGAACCATTTTTTTAAATTCATTATTCGATTTTCTAGGTTATAATATGATTATTTAATAATTCATGATTTTGTATTTTTAATTTTCGGTTTATTTTTATTTTTTATTTTTTTGTTGAGGACCATGTGTATATTATCGTGAGATATCTAATGTTTTTTTTCCTCATTAAAAAGAAGTAAATAAATAAATAAATAAATAAGTATGTATCACACTATTTGCAGTCCTGATTGTCCATATGTCAACAAATCTTTGTCTTTTACGCTTTGCCTTGTGCACAGATGGTGACCATATGTGTTATTTTACACAATGTGTGAGTCGAAGTTGTGAATGACCTACCACCAAAAGAGGTTGTCCTAGCGGAAGACAACCAGCCACCTGCTGAGCAAAGAGGTGGGGAGAGTCAAAGTGGAGCTGCATGGCACACAGCTTTGGCCAGTAAGGTGTCGTCACTTCAGGAGGCACCTATCAACCACAACTATTTTGTCAGGGTGAATACCGTGACCTACATCACTACATAATTCTTACCTCCATGTTTCTTCATGTTACAATCTGCTTAAATGTCCTTGTGTAACTGTATTTTATAAAGTGATCATCTCAGCTGGACAAGATGGAACCACTGGACTAACCTAAAACTTTTTCCTTCTGTCTGCAGGTTTGAACCATCACCATCAGCATCCTTCAACCCAGTGAGGAATATCCTCCTTTAGCTTCCCCATCTTTGCCCTGCTCTCTCTCTCTCTCTCTCTCTTTGCTTTCCATCTCTCCCTCTCATCCTCCTCCTCTCTCCCTTCTCATGATGCTTGTGTAGCACTTGCACCTGGTTTGTCCTCTTGGATCAAGGAAATTAGGCAGAGGGGTAAAACTGACACTGACTGCCCTAATTCCTCATCCATGAGGACAAATCAGGGCCAAGTCACTGGTGTTGGTTTTCCATCTTCTGTGCCCTGTCCCAAGGCAAGACATTTGCATTCCTTAACAGTGAAGACCAAACTTGACGTGTTGTGATAAAAAAAAAAAAAAACAGAATCAGGCAGGTTGCCAATCTCTTGCAGGGCAAACAGAGAATTTAGAGTAGCCAGTTGATGTAATCTGCATGTCTTTGGATGGAACCTGGAAACCCACGCAGGCATGGAGAGAATATGCAAACTCCACAGAGAAAGGCCCCAGTCAGCTACAAGGTTCAAACCCAGAACTTTCTTGCTGTGAGGCAACAGTCATAACCACTGCACCACCATGCTGCCCTGCTACTGAAAGAATCTCACTCCATTTGCTTTTCAGTGATATCTATTGAAAGCAGTGTCCCTCCCCTCAGTAATGAGGTGCTGGTGTTGAACACAGGGGTGTATAAATGCCTCCATTTGTCCCTTAGTCCATCTAAATAAAAACATGAGAAACAACTGTATGTACAATGTTGTGAATAACATAATGAATGGTATATTTGTAGATGCAACTTCTCATCGATTTTATTATCAATCCAAGTTTGTTGAAAACTTTATTAATCGAATTTTATCATCATCAATTATGGTGGTGCAGTGGCTAGCACTGTCCTCACAGCAAGAAAGTTCTGGGTTTGAACCTCACAGCTGACAGGGACCTTTCTGTGTGGAGTTTGCATGTTCTCTGTGTGGGTTTCCTCTGGGTGCTCCCAGACATGCAGGTTAGGTAAAACAAGTCAGTGCATACATAATGCTGTTCCCAAGCCCAGATAGATTGGGGAGTGTTGTGTCAGGAAGGGCATCCAGTGTAAAACCTATGCCAAATCAATTATGTGGATCATGATGAACCATTTTAGTGACCCTTAATGGGACTGGCCAGAAGAAGCAGATCTGTGGTCACCCACATTTTTAAACCAGAATCTGAAAATCCTCTCCTGTGCACCCAGCTTAACATGACAAGCTGTGAGTGTTTTTTTTTTTTTTTGTATGATTAACTTCAAGAGAAAGAATAAAGAGAGGCTGGTGTTGGAACAACTGTTTATAGCTGCTATAAACGAGACCGTCAATGATGGCGTAGCTGATTCCAGCCTTGTCTACTCCAGAAGGAATTATCTAAAGTGGGCCACCTTGCGCAATAAATGTTGCAAGCTATATACACTATATACAGGCTATATATAGAAGCTATATACACCCTAGGAATACCTACTTATTTGCCAGAAAGAATCCAAAACAGCGAGAAACTGACGGAGAAGAAGCGATTTTTGTTGAACTACTCATTAAGGCTTAATTAGTCCATAACTTCATTAATAATTGTAATGAAGCAAATCTGAGGAGAAGTTATATGCACCCTTGGTACCCCTACATTCATGCCAGAAAGAATCAAAATCGGTGAAGAATTGAGGGAGAAGAAGCGATTTGTGTGGAAACTGCTCATTAGGGATTAATTACTCCATATCTTCATTATTAATGGCAATTATGCAAATTTTGGTAGAAGTATATGCACCCCAGGCAGACCTACTTTCCTGCCAAAAAGAATAAAAATTGGTTCGAATAAAGATTACGAACTGGATTGTGGGGTTCCTTTCTTTTTTCTGCGACTCAACCCCAGACGTCTGGGTGACATGAGGGGACTGATCTCGAGATGGTGAGGGCCAGAGATGGTGAGGGCCAGAGATGGTGAGGGCCAGAGGTGAAAAAAAAACCTAACAGTGAAGAACTGAGAGAGAAGGAGCGATTTTCGTGAAATGTGGATGATGACAGACAACACATGATGGCATAAGCTCATCGCCTGTTGGCTGGATGAGATAATAAGTGAAACCTGGAACTAACTTATTTCATGTAACTGTAAATGGACAAAATTTGTTGTTTAATAAATAAATAAATAAATAAATAAGTTGGCAATAGGGTGGTGTAGTGGTTAGCACTGTCGCCTCATAGCAAGACGGTTCTGGGTTCAAGCCCAGTGGCTGACGGTGGCCTTTCTGTGTGGAGTTTGCATGTTCTCCCCATGTCTGTGTGGGTTTCCTCCGGGTGCTCCAGTTTCCCCCACAGTCCAAAGACATGCAGGTTAGGTTAATTGGTGACTCTAAATTGACCGTAGGTGTGAATGTGAGTGTGAATGGTTGTCTGTGTCTATGTATCAGCCCTGCAATAACCTGGCGACTTGATCAGGGTGTACCCCGCCTTTCGCCTGTAGTCAGCTGGGATAGGCTCCAGCTTGCCTGCGACCCTGCACAGGATAAGCGGCTACAGAAAATGGATGGATGGATGGATGGATGGTTGAGGTTCAGGCTGAACCTGTGCTCATTGTTCTGGATGGATAGCATTGACCAGAAGTGCTAACCAGAAGTGAAAAGCTGGATTGGTTGTCATGGTATCACACACTGGTCAGTCAGGAATAAGGTGGATAAAAGGAGTAAAACACTTGGGGATGTGCTGTTATAGGGAAATAATCAGCATTGGTGTTTATGCTTTAATCTACAGTAATAGTACTCTATTGGTCAGATAATAATTAGATTATTAGTGTGCATGTAAACACATTTTACTGACTTTTAAACACATACTGACAATCTCTACCTGAGCATTTCAAAGGTAGTTCCATTTTTTTTTTTTTGCCATTTTTTTTAGAAAGAGAAATGACTTTGACTGGTGAATAATCCTCTTCCTAAAGAAATAATAATAATAATAATAATAATAATAATAATAATAATAATAAATAAACGGATCTTTTTTTTTTCTCCAAAGCTTGCAGGGCAGAGTGGTCAGCT